>NC_061120.1:183994002-184004781 GCF_002878395.1 Capsicum annuum | reverse complement strand
ATCTGCAATTCTAGTTGATTATTCAAAAATAGAGTATTTTTTTAGAAAATTTGACACAAATATAACATCAAATTTGAAGAATCCATGTAACTTAGGTTTTAAAAACTCAAGAATTTTGTATGCAATTGTTTTAAATTGTTTGAACACTATCAATTCGTAAGATGCCAATCTGGTCCAAACTTATTTTTTAATTGCGATTTAGTTAATTATATGATTTCTAACAAATTTCAAACTGAGATGAAAGAATTGTTTTTGCTATGTTAAATTAGTCTTTTAAAAAGAATTCTTTACTCTTAAACTTAAACTATAAACTACAATATTTTTCGATCTCCAAAATCTGATGAAAACGAAGAAGAAGACCGTCCTTGTATATTTGGTAAACATGGTCATTGACTTCTTTAGATATACTAGTTTAGTGTACGTGCGTTGCACGTGTAAAAAAATAAATACATACTGAAAAGCAAAATAATTGCCAACAATTAGCAAAAAAAATGATAAGAAGAACAATGTGTAAGCTATACCAATTGCATGCTATTAATCCCTTATATAGCAAAAAGAGTTGTGCCAAGTGTTATCCTTATTGATTAATAATAGAATTACGTATAATTTTTCCATATACGAAATAAAAAGACGAATTTCATATAATTTTTTAATATATCAATTAAAATTTCTATTATACTCAATATTTAATATTATAAATAGAGAAAATAGCTTGTTACCCTCCCGAACTATACTCGAAAGAGCTGAGACACACCTTAACTTTAGAGGGGTCCTATTACCTCCTAAACTATTTAAAAGTGGATTTATTACCCTCCCGAACGCTGACAACCAGACCTTTGGCAAGAGAGTGTGATACACGCGCCCATAGCATTTTGACACGTGTTTTTTTGTTTAAAATTGATTTTTATTTACTTTTTTTTTTATATGTTTTTATCATTTTTCATTATTTTTTCACCATTATTTTTTTCATCATTACTTGTCATCTCTTTTTCTTTTCAAACTTTATTATTCTTACTTCTATGCAAATAATTTTTCGACAATCTTGAAGCGGGATATAGTAAACAATACCGAATTTAAAATTTTCAACGATCTTGAAGTCGAAAATAATAAACAACATCGAATTTGAAATTTTTGACAACCTTGAAGTGGGAAACAATGACAATATCAAGTATTAAATTTTAACAATCTTAAATCCGAAAACAACGAACAATACCAATTTCAAAATTTTCAACGGCCTTGAAGCCGGAAACAATGAAAAATATCGAATTTAAAATTTTCGATGACCTTAAAGTCGGAAACAACGAACAATACTAATTTCAAAATTTTCGACGACCTTAAATTCAAAAACACTGAACAATACCGAATTTAAAATTTTCAATAACCTTAAAGTCGGAAACAATAGAAAATTTTTAAATTTTCGACGACCTTGAAGTTGGAAATAATGGACAATACCCATTTTAAAATTTACGATGACCTTGAATTTGGGAATAATGGACAATATCGATTTTGAAAATTTTTGAGGATTTTTAAATTCGAAACAACAACAATACCAATTTCAAAATTTTCAACGACCTTGAAGCCGGAAATAATGAAAAATACCGAATTTAAAATTTTCGATGACCTTGAAACCGGAAACAATGAAAAAAACCGAATTTAAAATTTTCGTTGACCTTAAAGTCATAAACAATAGAGAATTTTAAAATTTTCGACGACCTTGAAGTTGGATATAATGGACAATATCCATTTTAAAATTTACGATGACCTTGAATTCAGAAATAATGGACAATCTCAATTTTGAAATTTTTTGAGAATTTTTAAATCCGGAAACAACGAACAATACCAATTTCAAAATTTTCAACGACCTTGAAGCCGAAAATAATGAAAAATGCCGAATTTAAAATTTTTGATGACCTTAAAGTCGGAAACAACGAACAATACCAATTTCACAATTTTCGATGACCTTGAATTCGGAAACAATGAACAATACCGAATTTAAAATTTTCAATAACCTTAAAGTCGGAAACAATGGAGAATTTTTAAATTTTCAACGACCTTCAAGTTGGAAATAATGGAAAATATTGATTTTAAATATTCCGACGATCTTGAAGTTGGAACCAATGAACAATACTCATTTTAATTTTTTTGACGAATTTGAAGTCGAAACCAATCGATTTTGTGCTTGGAGATGAAGAAAATGATAATTAAAAATAAATAAAGTAAATGAATAAAGAAAATAAAGAAATATTAAAAATTAATTTTTAAATGAATAAAGAATAATTAAAAATAAATAAAGAGAAAAAAAAATTAAAAAATAATTTTTTAAAAAAAAATTTGGTTCTCACTCTCTTGCCACACCAGCATCCGGGGGGGGGGGGGGTAACAAGCTATTTTCTATTATAAATATAATAATTATAAAAAATAAGTGAAAATATAGTTTTATCTAAAAAATGTTTTATTGAAGGGTAAACACATACATCAATAAACTATTTACTCAAGAAGAACCACATTATTAGAAAGTAGCAGTTGACATTAAAATAATTGTTATGTCTATTTTAAATTATATATAAATAAATATTGTATCTCAAGTATGCCATTGTTTATTGTGTGTTTCTTGATCTTTTTTCAAAAATATTCAATTGATATATTCTTTTTCGTCGTGTTTGATTGTTTTATTTTGATAAAGCCTGATTGTTTTGTTTTGATAAAGCCTTTATTACTGATATAGCCAATTCTCTTCAAATTACAATATATATCACAAAGTGAATTATCCATTAACAAAATTTTCATTCTAACTCATAATATTTTATTAACAAAGAAAGTACCTGTAAACCTAAATAATATTGGAACATTATGTCATGCAAACCGGATAATTTTTCATAACAATTTTTATACATTAAGGGGCCGTTTGGTAGGCTGTATTAGAAGAAATAGTCCATGAATTAAGTGTGGTATTAATTAATACTATATTTAGTAGGATTTTAGACCAATGTATTACTAATACCATGTATTAGTTATACGCCCTACATGGTATTATATGATGTATTACTAACGGTGGTATTAGTAATACATGGGTCGTAATACCATGAGATTAGTATGGGTAAAGACAAGAATATCCCTCAAATTCTTTTAAATATTTTTTTATTTTCTTAATTTTATTTTTTATATTTATACTAATAAATTTATTCAAATAAATTAGTTTACAAATTTTATTATTATTTACAAAAACCCTCAAATTTCTTTAATTTTTTTTCTAAATCTTTTTCAATTTATCCAGTATGAGTTACTTCTTTTCAATTTATCAAAATAATAATATCCCTCCAAATAATTTTAGTTATAAAAAAAAGTATTCCATTAACTCAAAAAAATATTTATTGGTCAAAATTCGAAAATAAATTGCATACAAGCTTTAATTTTGTAAATAGGATATTCACAAATAAAAGTAATTTTTCTACTTAATTTTAGTGCTTTATAGAATACAATTTTATTTTAATAATGGTTTTATTGTCTCATCCAAAAGTTATACGTACCTCCCTCCAACTTAAAAACAACACAAAGTGGGAACAACAAGCAAATGATGAACAAACAAAGAAAAGATAATAAAAAAAAATAATTTTTGTAAGTGAATGATTAAATCTTAAAATTTCAAAGTAAATAATTAGTTATATTGCTAACTTTTTTTTATTTTAAAAAAAGAAGGGATAATACCCAAGTTAATACCTGAACTTTGACCAAATTTCCAATGGAGCATACTGAACTTTGCGGGGGTTCAATAACCCCCTAAATTTTTTTTTTGTATTTTAATGGCATATATCGGTCGACTTTTACACATACTCAGTCAACCCAATAGCGATGGATACACGCGCTCATTTAAATAATAATTATCTCATTTAATTTTTAACTCCTACTTATCCACAAATGTAATAAAAGTTAAATTAATTAATAAACAAAAATGGACCTTTCCTCTTCTCTTCTCTTCTCTTCTCTATACTCAACAAACACCTCACCTTTTCAATCATCTCTTTCACTCTTACCTTTTCAATCATCTCTTTCACTCTTAATCCTCATTTCTCACTTACACTACTCTTTTTAAAAAAATTACTTGCAAGATCAACGTTAACAACTGTTCGGGTGTTCCTCGAGGTGTGATTTCGTATTGGAAGTTGTGAGAGTCATGGTGTTGAACAAGTCTTGAAGGTTAGCTTTGCTAAACTTAAAAATTGAAACTTTATGACAATTTCTTTAGGGTTATTGTTCAACAAGTCTGTAGTTTCATAATTTCTCAAATTTAGGATTTTTTGCTATTCTAAATCATTCTTATTTTTATCAATAAGTTAGGGCTTTTTTGTAATCTAAATTGACTCTTCCTGTGTGACTAATTACTGCATGTTTGAATAATTATTTTTTTTTTAATTGTAACTCGTTGTGAATGTGACTAAATTTTAGGAATGAGTGATTTTACAGATATAATCCTGAGATATTTTCATGGTGGTGTTTTGAATAGTAAAAGTTAAAAACCAGATTATGAGGGTGGTGAAGTTACAGATATTTTTGATGTAGATGTGGATAAATTATCTTATTTTGAGCTAACTGGCTTTTTAAAAGAGTTAGGGTATGCTACAACAAGGTGCACATTTTATCTAAGGCCACCTAAAAAGGACTTTATGTTATCTTTTCAATGTGATGAGGATATTTTTTAACTTTCACAATCCTTTGAAAATGGGGATATGTTGAGGTGTACGTTTGTCACATGGTTGATCAACTTGATCAAATTGATGGTCCCATTGATTTGCTGGAATACACTACTACCAATGTGGAATCTTTTGTTGCTTTTAATAAAGAAGGTGACAAGGGGGTCCATGAAGGGGATAGAGTTGTTGAAAAAGGGGTTGAGGGTGGTCATTTTAATGAAGCACCAACTACTACAATATATGTTAAGCTTGAAAATGAGGCTGCACCTAATAAGGCCTCATCTACTGGTTTTGTTACAGCTGGTGGTGAGGCTGCAACTGGTGGTAAAGTTGCAGCTACTGCTGAGGCTGCACCTGGTGAGGCCTCATCTGCTGGTGTTGTTGCAGCTGGTGGTGAGGCTGCAGCTGGTGGTAAAGTTGCAACTACTTCTGAGGTTGAAAATATTGATGCTTCTGACCTCTCAACTAAAAACAGCTCAGATTCAGACCATGAAGATCTATTAGTTGAAGATGATGCTGAATTTGAAAGTAATGTGCATGAGGAGGACATAAACTTGAGGGCTGAAAGGAGGAAATACCAGAGGAGGAAGAGAAGAGAAAGATTACCTAATGACCCTACAAAAGTTTCCGTTGGTGAAGTTGGTCCAGATCTAGGATTTGAGGAGACAGAAATTGTTGATAAAAGTTTAAAAGATAAAGTTACTGGGGATGAGCCTGTATATTTTAGTTCTGATGAATATAGTGTGGAATCTAATTTAGAATATGGTTTAGGAAGGACAGATAGTAGAAAGGTAGTGTATGATGATTCTGCAAAACAGGTTGTGTGGTAATTAGGCATGGTTTTTGAGGATGTGAACGAGTTTAGAGATGCTGTTACAAAATATGCACTTCAAAAAGGTGTTAAGTTAGAGAAGTATATTAATGAGTCTAAAAAGGTTAGAGTTAGATGTAGGGAAGGGTGTCCTTGGATGTTATATGCAAGTATTAACAAGTCTACCAATGATTTACAAATTAAAACCTACAATCCTAAGCATAGGTGTATCAAAACCACTAGAAATTTCATGTGTAATGCAAATTCCTGCACAAACATTTCAAAGATAGAATCAGTGAGCAGCAAAACATGAAAATATTTCAGTTCCAATAGTTGATTAGAGAAGAATTGGGTATACATATTAGAAAGAGTACTGCCAGGAGATCTAGAGGTAAAATACTACAAGATTTAATGGGTAATCATGTGAAAAAGTTTGGAAGAATATTTGACTATAGGGATGACATATTGAGGTCCAATCCGGGTTCCACTTGTGTTGTGAAAGTTGATGATTCTGATGATAGTGGTAAGCTTGTTTTTCAAAGTTTCTACATTTGTTTTGATGCATGCAAAAAAGCTTTTTTGGATGGTTGTAGAAGATGTATTGGTTTATATGGATGTTTCCTGAAGGGAGTAACCAAAGGACAGTTGTTGGTTGTTGTGGTTAAAGATGACAATAATCAAATGTTGCCTATTGTTGGGGCTGTAGTACAGTATGAGAATAAGAACACTTGGACATGGTATGTGAAATTGTTGATAGAGAATTTGGGATTAACAGATAGCAGAGATTACACAATCATTTCAGATATGCAAAAGGTATACCTTTTTCTTCATTTAGTTATGTGTAATGAATATTATGTGTAGTTATGAATATGTAATTTGTTATGATCTGATTTTCAGGGTCTTAGAGCAACATTGATGGAGCTTTTACCAGAGGTGGAGCATAAGATGTATGCAAGACACATCCTAGCCAATTGGGGAAAAAATAAAGAGGTCTTCAAAGAAGACACCAGTTCTGGAAATGTGCAAGAAGCACCTTTGAAGCTGAAATGAAGAAAAATCTAAACCAATTGACCATGCTAGGTGGTGAAGATATTGTTCCAGATTTACTTCATTACAAGGTACAAAGTTGGTGTAAAATGTACTTTAGAACTGACATCAAGTGTGATAGCATAGATAATAATATGGCTGAGAGCTTTAATGCTTGGATCTTAGGACCAAGGCATAAAACAATTATTACTATGCTAGAAGAGATAAGGGTGAAGGTAATGACTAAACTAGGTGAATTCCCAAACTTTCCAGAAACATGGGTGACTGAAATATCTCCAATGGCTTTGAGAGTGTTAGGAAAAAACACTGAGAAGTCAATGACATGTAATATTGACTTCAATGGAGAGAGAGGTTTTGAAATATCAGATGGACCATATATACATAGTGTGAATTTGAGGGATAACACATGCAACTGTAAATCTTGGATACTCAAGGGAATACCATGTCCACATGGGATTGCAGCCATACTCTACAAGAAATTGGACCCAATTGATTTTGTTGATAGTTCTTACAGCAAAAAGACTTATCTCAAGACTTACTGTCACTACATTCAACCAGTGACCAACATGAACATATGGCCAAAGTCAACAAATCCTCATGTGGAGCCTCCAGTTGTTGTTCCTATGCCTGGCAGGCCAAAGAAGAGAAGGAATAGACAGTTTTATGAGACCAAAAAGTGTGGAAAAATGTCAAGAAAAGGGGTTTACATGACTTGTAGCATCTGTCATGGACAAAATCACAACAGAAGAGGTTGTTCTTTCAATGTGTGTAACTTTAAATGACTTTTATTATTTATTTGTAGCTTAATTATTTTTGAATATGTGACTGCTTCAATTATATTTGTAGGATTCTGTTGGATCAAGTATTCTTAATGTTGGACCAAGTGATGTGCCAAGTACTTCAAGACCTAGGGGAGACCAAGAAACTCTTCCTATTACTACTGATGCACCTCCTAGACCTAGGGGAAGGCCTAGAAAAATAAGTGATAATCCTGATGCACCTCCTAGACCTAGGGGAAGACCTAGAAAGACAATACCTGCTGCACCAACTGGACAAGCTGCACCAGCTGCAAATGGTTAACATGTTGCAGCAACTACAAGAGGAAGAGGAAAGGGTGTTAAACATGTTGAACAGGTTACAACAACTACAAGAGGAAGAGGAAGGGGTATTGAACATGTTGAATATGTTGCAGCAACTGCAAGAGGAAGGGAAAGGAGTGTTGAATATACAACAGCAGCTGCAAGAGGAAGGGAAAGAGGTGTTGAACATGTTGAACATGTTACTGCAACTGCAAGAGAAAGGGGAAGGAGTGTTAAACATGCTGAAATAGCTGCAAAAGGAAGGGAAAAGGGTGTTAAACATGCTGCAGCAGTTGCAAGAGGAAGGGAAAGGGGTGTTGAACATGTTGCAGGAGCTACAGTATCTAGAAGAGGCAGGGGAAGGCTAAGAAAAATAACTCTTGGTGACATAGGAGTGGCAAGGAGGACACCTTTGCATGAGTGGTTTGAAAATCAAACCAGTTATGCTCCACCAAATCCACCTGCTTTACCTATTTATGCTCCACCAAATCCATTTGCTTCACCTGTTCATACTCCACCAAATCCACATGCTTTAACTGGTAAAAGGCCAAAGACAGTCGGAATGGGTGTTTTGATTGCTGAAAATGGTTTCACAATATATAATGTAAGTGCTAATTGATTTATTTTAAGTTTAATTCGTCTTTAGATGTTTTTATGTGTATAATTTTTTTTCTTTCTTTGTCTTCAGCCTGGGTTGCCAAGTAGTAGGATACTACATACTGGTTCTGCACATCCTATAAGATCTGCTGATATTACTGAGGACCTTGGTTATAAACCAAAAACAGGAGTAACGTGGAAGGGCAAAAAAATAATGACTGAAAACTAGCTTGAAGTGATGAGAGACGAGATGAGAATGAAAAAAAGAAAGAAAATGGCTTTATCACAATCCAAGCAACAATGAAAGTAGTTTTAAAATATTAATAGTTTTTTACACTAAATATGATGTTGTATTGTAGATTGGGGTAGGTTATTTTGACAAGATCATTTTTTGTGAAAGTTCTATGATGCACGTGAATGTTCATCTCAGACATTTGTGCAGTTATTTGTAGTATATATTGCAGTTGAAAGTTCAAGTTGCATCTCTAACAGTTATGCACTAATTTTGTTCTACTGTATTGAATATTGGAATGTATTGAATATTGGGATCTATAAATTTGTATCTATCCTTTGTGGTTATATTCTTTCATTTCTATCAATTTTGGAATAATGAATTTAGCTCAACAAAATGAGCAAAACAAACAAGTATAATGAATTTAGTTCTACAAAATGAACAAAACATGCAAGTACTCAAAACCAACAATCAATTTGAAATAAGAGATTTCATTCAACAAAATCAACTTCAACCACCATACAAGAAACACTGTCATAGGAGAATCAAGTTCAAACTACCATATCATACAAGAAACACTACCAACGATAAATTCATAGTACAACACTACACAAAATACTTCAACCGGCTATTTTGAACCATATAGCAATACACACCATGAAAATACTACTAAAGCTCTCTATCTTGTTCACTTCAATCGTCTTCTGTGGTGTATTTTTCACCTCGTCTTTCATCTTAACAAATGAGCTACATTGTTCTTCTATTTGAGTGAATGCAGATTCATCTTCCATCTCCATTATTTCCCTATCACTGTAAGCACCAACCACTTCTTCTTTCGTCTTCATTATCTTCAACATTTCATTCATGTCCTTCACTTTCTTCATCAATTTTAGAATAATGAACTTAGATCGTTCATCAACCACACCATCACTTGTTTGATCCATAATAAGGGAAAGACCAAAATCTTCTTCCAGGATTATTATCGGACCAAGAAGTCTTCAAATAAAGTAAGAGACCATGATTGCATCACACCTCTGCATTCAACATTGGATCTTCCTTGTCTAAACAAATCCTATTCAAATCCAATTTTAAATCTTCCATAGCTAACCCTAATTTCAAAAATCACAAATTAAAAATTAGTGAAAATAGTGAGGAGAAGTTAGAAATTAGTAAGAAGAAGTTAGAAAATAGTCAGAAATTTACCAAAGAAAACAAAGAAAATCAATGCATATCTTCAAGAATTAAAAGGAAAAAGGAGTAGAGAAGAAGAGGATTTACCTCTCCTTAAATTGGTTGTATTAAAGGAATAAATGAATCTAATCCAAATATATAAAGTTACGTGTTAAAAAAATAGGTCTATAACATTTTTTTAATCACTCTCACGCGCTCCAGGTCGGTGAACACACGAATGTGTAAAATTTGGCCGATGTATGCTATTAGAATACAAAAAAAAAGTCTAGGGAGTATTGAACCCCCGCAAAGTTCATTATGCTCCATTGGAAATTTGATCAAAGTTCAGATATTTACGTGGGTATTATCCCAAAACAAAATAATAACACTTTAACAAAAAAAATACACAAAGTTATAATATGTCGAGGGTATTTTTGTAAACAAATATTATTCTTTCTAAAATATAACAATACATATTGCTATAAAAAATAATCTCAGTATTACTTATACCAGTATTACTAATCCCTGCATTATTAATCCCAATGTTACTAATACAACATATTCAATATTATCTTATACACTCTACCAAACGAGTATTCCTCAATATTTTGGATTCGAATCTTGAAAAAAACAAAACTTCTTATAGTAAGAGGCCGTTTGGCCATAGAAATTATTCACTTTTTTTTGGATTTTTTTTTCACATTAAAGGATCATGGTGTTTGGCCATATTCCTAATACAACTCAAAAATTCCACTCCCCTCTCCCCTCCAAGCTCAGCGCTAGCCCGGGATCTCTCCCCTTTCCCCAGGTCCCAGGTTCAGCACTATCCCAGGACCGCTCCCCTTTCCCCGGGTCCCAGGTTCAGCGCTATCTCGAGACCGCTTCTCTTTCCCCTGTTCCCAAGCTCAGTGCGAGCTTGGGACAGCTTCCCCAGCGGGTCCCAGGCTCAGCGCGAGCCCGAGATCGCTCCCCCCGCGGGTCCCAACTCACCACGAGCCTGAGACCGCTCCCTTCTCCCCGGGTCCCAGGCTCAACGCGAGCCCTGGACTGCTCTGCGTGAGCCCGAAATCGCCCGCCCCCGATCCCAAGCTCAGCTCGAGCCCAAGACCGCACACCTCTGCCTGCCCCCGTCTTACCACCGAGTCCCAGGCTCAG
>NC_061120.1:183974477-183991002 GCF_002878395.1 Capsicum annuum | reverse complement strand
AAAAAAATAAAAGGTAACCAGCTTGTAATTACATCATCTAATTATCAGTAATTCACAACTCATTAGAATTAGAGAGTGTAACTATCTCTGCTAATTACATCCAAATACATGCCGACAAGTAGTTACCTGGCCAACCAAACATGTCAAACTGTGTAATTACACTAAATTTAATTCACACGATGATTTTTAAAACATGCGCTAAAAGTTATTTCAATCACTATAGAAGTTGTTCAAAAATTTTGTGAAATTATTGGGACAACTAATGCAGTTATCGAATAGTTGCGGTCTGAAGGATTTAACTACTTCTAACTTAATTCATATTGCAAAAGCCACTTGTCCATTTTAAGTTGTTGGAAGGATATTCTTGCTTAATTTTTTTTTTCTTTAATAGTGTTTTTCGTATCGACGAGGGAAGGGACTAATTTGTCAAATTACTCCTGTTTCGTTGTACTCAATTTACTCTTCTAAATTATGAAATCAAGAAAATTTTATTCTACTTTTTTCATTTATACCGTTAGTATTTAATAACTATATAAGTAATAATAATAAAATCTAGAGTTTCAAAGCATTATTAATAACATTAATTTAGTAAAATATAGGTAAAATTACAGAAACTAGCATCCTTAAGACTATAATTACAATAAATAGCAACACTTTTTCAAAATTACAACTTATAGCAAAAGTAGCAATATTTTACCCACTTCATAGTAATAGAAGAATATGTATTTTTCAGTTGTGCATATGTATTTATGAGTAATACATATATATTTGTATATGTATTTATATAGCAACATTTTACTTAAATACAAATACAATTTGCTATTTTCGTAATTATGAAACTGTTGTTATAAAAGTTATAATTAAGGCTACAGAGTTGCTATTTCTGAAATTTGCCCTAAAATATACTCATAATTAAAAAAAATTATAAAGAATATGTCAAGCCAATAAGAATGTAGCAAAATGAAATAGAGATGGTACATTTTTTTATTTTTTTTTAATTTGTCTATTTTTTAAGTTGGTTTACATGAATAATGTTTAGAGTTTCACATCTCAATATTCTACGTTTTTTTTTACAATCTATATTCTACTTTTCAAATTCAACACGTTTTAGACAAAAATCAAGTCTTAATAATTAATAATAAATTACATGAAAATGAGTAATTGATGTGAATTTGAGTTGTTGATAGATTAAGTAGTATACTATATATCTTATTGACTGAGAACATCTCTCACAATTTTTATTGTAAAACAGTGATGAATATTACTAAATTGTAATATGAAAAAATCATAAGTCAAACATGATTGTAAGATATCTAGGATTGATTTCTAATGTCTCTCAATTAATACTTAGGGTTCGTTTGATTGGGAAAGTGGGATTTCCATAATTAATTTCATGACTAGTTATTCCATGATGTAGATGAGATAACTTATTCCGTCATTATTAATACAAGAATAATCACGGATATGAACTTATGAGAGTGTGTGTTAGACCCGAGACTTGGTGTGTGCAATTAAAGTGTAAAAGAGACCCAAAACACACCAAAATCAGTCCACTCCTAACACTTGATGGGCATCTCCCCTTAAGGGGTACTATGGTCATTTTAGCTTCTATTTTGTAATGTACTATATAAGGAACATTTTAGGTCATTTAGTCTTAGTTTTTGAGAATGTTGTATGTCATAAGACACCAAGAAACACAAGTTCTCTCTAAAGAGGCTTGGCCGAAACTAATGCTTATACAAGTATGGAATCACTTGTGTTTGCATTTTGCTTGGAAACATCGATGCTTAATCACAACAAAGAATCAATCGGTGTGTTGTGTTGGAAATCACTGTAAGTTTCTCATCAATTTGTCTATATTTGCGTGTCCGGAATACTCTAACTGTGTTGATACTTGAGTGAAATAGCTTATACTAGCACTGGAACTACAGATAGTACAACAACAGGAAATTCTAGTATCCCAGCAACATGTCAATATATAGATTACAATCATCCATTATTCCTACAGTCGATTGATGTTAGTGGAACATTGATTATTTCATTTCAATTAAAAGAAAGTGAGAACTACACAGCATGGAGTAAATCCATACGAATTGCTTTGTTGGGAAGAAAAAAATTAGGATTAGTGGATGGTACATGTACGAAAGAATCTGTACTAGATAGTCTACGATATCAGTGGGAAAGTGTGAATGCTATCATGTTGTCATGGCTGATGAACTTGGTAGCAAACAATCTTGTAGGAGGTGTTTTTTATAGTAAAAATGCACAGGCTGTGTGGGAAGATTTAAGAGAAAGGTTTGAAATAAATTGATGTATCTCGAGCATTCAACATTCATCAAGAAATTGCCACATGTAATCAAGGCACTCAATTAGTTTCTGTGTGCTACACAAAGCTTAAAGATCTTTGGGATGAGTTTGAGTCTATGATTCCAGCACCTAGTTGCAATAATGATAAGTCCAAGAAGTTCATCAAATAGTCATAGAGACAAAAAACATATCAGTTTTTGATAGAACTGAATGAGTCATACTCTCAAGTAAGAAGTCATATTCTATTGTTGAGTCCTGTACTAAGTGTTAATCAAACGTATACAATGGTAATGAGTGATGAAAACCAACGAGCTATGTAAGCTACCTCTAATGCAATTGGTCTGCTTGGTTCTGTAGCTAACAGAAATCAGGGTTTAGGAGAGATTGGTGCTATAGCAATGTATGGACAGTCTGGTATTGGAAACATAAGGGTTAAAAGGAAATACAATCCTAACTACAATCCCAATGCATTTTGTGATCATTGTGATTTTAGAGGACACTATAAAGTGGACTACTATCAACTGATAAGATATCCACCATATCATCCAAAGTTTTAAAAAAATGTAGAAGCATGAGACGAGACACTATGCTGAAAAACATGAGACAAAAATTAATTCTGACAACAGGTATAATTTCAGAAGTGGACCTGCTGCATACAATGTTGTTATACAAGATTGGTATCAATCAGGTGAATATGGTCAATATCAGATTTATAATCAATGGGACATTTACGGAACTACTACTTTGGCTAGAGTGTTCATGTGCCAACTCAGTACTATGACTCTACACAAGGAAACCAGTTGAGGTACAGTGAAGGTCCAAGACTCACTAAGACTCAATATGAACATTTATGTCAGCTGCTCGAAAAAGACACTATCAATGCTCAAGAATTAGACCATGCAACTACTCATTCAGCTCATATCACAGGTATCTGTAGTGCTCTGGCTGTCACCACTAATCCTCCGAGTTGGATTATTGACTCAGGGGCTAGAAATCATATGACATATGACAAGTCTATGCTTGACACTAACATATTAACACACACAGAAAAATTAAAACAAGTGGTGTTACCAAATGGTGAACTAAGTAAAGTATCTCACATTGGTTCTAGCAGAATCTCTTCAAGAGCCAAAGTGCATAATGTGTTTTCTATTCCTGAATTAAAATTCAATCTATTATCTGTGGCAAAACTAACCAAGCAACTGAATTGTTCAGTTAAGTTTTATCTTGATTTTTTGTATTTTTCAGGATCTCTTCACTGGGAAGGTAAAGGAGATTGGTAAACAGCATGATGGCCTCTATTATCTTGTCGGACACAATACTACTAAAGAACAAAAGACCAACTATGTCAACCTGGTGGTCAAAGCGGATATTAGCCTCTGTCATAAGAGAATGTGGCATGTCTTCTAGCATTTTAATCAAACTACTGTCTAGTAAGAGTTTTAGTGTAATTAAGTCAGTAAATAAATGCATTGTATGTCCCTGTGCAAAACAAGTTAGGATTTCTTTCCCTATAAGTACTACTTCTACTATCAAACCTTTTGAATTCATCCATATGGATGTGTGGGGTCCATATAGGACAACTACTATTAATGGTTATAAGTCCTTCCTGATTATTGTTGATGATTTTACTAGGTTCACTTGGGTTTTCTTGCTAAAGCTAAAGTCTGAGGTATTTCTGCATATCAAAAATTTCTTAGCATGTGTCAAACTCAGTTTGATACTGTTGTGAAAATAATAAGGAGCATAATGGAACAAAATTTGTGAACTCTTTGTGTCATGATTTATTTACTAGTTTGGTATAATTCAAAAAAAATCTTGCCCTTATACTCCCCGGTAAGATGGAGTTTCTGGAAGAAAGAAAAGGAATATTCTCTAAGTAACAAGAGCTATGAGATTTTAGGGTTCTATCCCCATTAAATTCTAGGGTTATTGTGTACAAGCTGCAGTTTATATTATAAATAGATTGCCATCATGGGTTATTAACTATATTTCTCCTTTTGAGAAGCTGAACAATAGGAAATGTTCTCTTATCCATTTGAGAGTGCTTGGTTGCCTGAGCTTTGCAAAAAAATTTACAAAAAACAGACAAGTTACAGTCTAGATCTAAGAAGGCTGTTCACCTAGGGTATTCTGACACTCAAGAGGGATATATTCTCTATGATCTCAGTAATAAAACATTCTTTGTAAGTAGAGATGTAGAGTTTGAAGAAAATTTCTTTTCTTTTGCTCATTAGAATACAGAAAGTTTTACTTTATTTCCTAGTCCTGACATTATTTATGATAACTCATCTATGCCTATAAATATAACTTCAAGTATGCAAATAACAGAGGCAAACAACAACATCACACACACTACTACTGAGTCAGTTGAAACACAAGAAGTTATATCTGTGTAACATGCTGAAGGATATAATGACCCTCTACCTAATGAACTTGCATCTTTCATACCTACAAGATCTGCCAGAAGAGTTCACAATGAGGTTGTACGTCCAATACCTAGAAGTTCTACCAGAGGGACTCATCAACCTTGTTGGCTGAAAGAGTTTGTATCTCTAACCATAGATTGTATCCCTAACCATAGATAAAGATAGACCTTATTCACTGTTCAAATACTTAACTTATGACTATCTTTATCCTAAATATACTTCATTTATAACTTTTATATCTGTTGTAATTAAACCAACTACTATGCAGAAGCAATCAAAGACAACAAATGGGTAGAAGCCATGAAAGCTGAGATAGATGCACTATAGCAAAATAAAATCTGGGACATAGTTCATCTACCTTAGAATAAAACTGCTATTGGTTGCAAATGAATTTATAAAGTCAAATACAAAGCAAATGGAGAAATAGAAAGGTACAAGCTAGACTTGTGGAAAAAGAGGTATAGTCAATAGGAAGAAATTGATTACCAATAAACCTTCAGTATAGTTGTAAAAATAGTGATTGTTAGGTATATTCTTGCAATTTGTACTGCAGAGACTGGCATATGCATCAAATGGATGTATATAATTCCTTCCTTCAAGATGACTTACATGATGAAAATCTACATGGACCTTCCTTAAGGATTTCAAAGTCGGGGGGGGGGGGGGGGATGAAGCAAGTTTGTAGACTTAAGAAATCCTTGTATGGATTAAAACAAGCTCCAAGACAATGGAATGAAAAGCTAGCTGAAGAATTACAAAAGAATAAGTTTGTTCAAAGTTAGTATGACTATTTTTTGTATACCAAGAAGACTGAGAAAGGATTTACTGCAGTATTGATCTACGTAAATAATATGCTCATAACTGGGAATATCTTGGAACTAATTATAGATACAAAAACTGCAATACAAAAGACATTCAAAATGAAGGACTTGGTAGAGCTAATTAAAATAATTCTTGGAAATTGAGTTTACAAGGTCTAAATTAGGAATTATGATGCATCAGAGAAAGTATGCCTATGGACAGCAACACTAAGTTCACCATCAGAGAATATGATCAGCAAATGGTAAGAGTCAAGCATCAAAACATTGAAGTAACATATGAACTTATAGAAGATCAAACAGGCTATTAAAGGCTGATTGAAAACTACTCTACCTAACAGTCGCAAGGCCTGACATATCATATAGTGTACAAACACTCAGTCAATATCTAAATCAACCAAACAAATCACATATGGAGGTTTCTTTTAGAATAGTTAATTACATAAAACAACAAACTGGTGTAGGAATACAACTATCCAGTAACAGAGAAGAAGGTCAGACAGGCTTCATTATAAAATTAGGAAACTCCCTGATCTCCTAAAAATAAAAATAAAAACAAAATACCATCTCAAGAAGTTTCGCAGAGGCTGAATACAGAAGTATGGCCACAGTAGTCTCTGAGTTGACCTGGTTAACTGGTTTAATGAAAGATCTTGGAGTTCAGATATAGTTACCAGTAAATGTATATAGCGACATCAAATCAGCTATTCAAATAGATGCCAACCCAGTGTATCATGAGAGGACCAAACATATCGAAATTGATTGCCATTTTATAAGGGAAAAATTTCAGAAAGAACTGGTGAAAACTGAGTATATCTCAACTAAAGAGCAACAAACTAATCTTCTTAAAAAGCCCCTAAAAATACCTCAACATGAATTACTTATGTCCAAGCTAGGAATGATCAATATCTTCACCACTCCTAGCTTGAAGGGGGTTGTTGAACAAAGAGCAAGAAGATGCAGAAATTGGACCAAGCCAATGTATAATTTGATTAATATCAGTAAGAGTAATTAGTTATATTAGTTAACAGTATAAATATACTCGCTGTACAAAATGACCGTTAAGAGGTTTTACACTTTCTCTCTCTATCAATGATCAATAATTTCTCTTCTTCTCTTAGCTCACAAGTTCTTCTTCTTCTTCAAACTTGAAGATTTTGAGTACTAAAGGTACTCTATTCAATAATAATTCGGATACTAATGAATACCTCATACCAAACATGAAACAAAATAATCCTTCATTTTATACTTGTTCCATAGAATAATATGTTCAAGCAAAAGTAACATATATATGATGTGGCTGGATGTTCAGATTATTTCTATAAGATATTGCCAAAGTAGGATCTTAATGTGGCTGGAGTTAAAGTCCTAATTTTAATTTTTCCTAAAACTTGTAGTTGTCATGAATGTCATTAAATAGGTACCAAAAGTTGTATTTTTTGCTAAAATTATCATATATAGAGACCAACTAGACAAAGTAAGATAACTTTTTAGAAGATAAAAGAAAGATAAGTGACTTTGATGACCAATTATTGTAGATTGAGTGATCATTCGGAGGATCAACTCCAACTTATTTAGGACTAAGGATTCATGCTGCCAACTCCAACTTATTGGGACAATTCTTGAAATCTTATACTCCTAATAACTTTAACAATATACTAACCTGATCCATTATATGCGTGCATCCTAAATAGGTGCTCCTTTTGGATTTGGGCATCCTTTAAAACTATTCATTCCTAATAAATTAAATATAATTTTACCAACTTATACCTAATTAAATTTTATCTATTTTCCAAGTTAACATTGATTAATATATTTAAATTCAAAGACATATTAAAAAAAATATTATAACGGAATGGAAGGAGTATAAAACTTGACCATTAAGTTTGTTGTCTAACTAGTTTCTTAAGCTTGGTTCACTAGAAAACTGATCCATTAAGCTTACTATATTTAAACTTACTACACTATGAACTGATTCTTTAAGCTTACTATATTATAACTATCTCAATTGACTAGTTGTTGTGTTTTGTGGACGTGGTGAAAGAAAGTTTTTTGTACTATGTTTCAACAGTCAGATTCTCTTTAAAATCAAGAGTGCCCACAGAAGAGGGTTCAAAAGTAAATATACTAACAAATCGAAGGGAATTCAACATCTACTATATACATATAAAAAATAATTTTAACCACGTAGAAATAGTTTAATTTTTTGTCGGATGAAACTTCGGCCAAAGGGTAGCTCCGCCTATACTCACTACCAGCTACTACTTTTTCCATTGTAATTTGTTTAGATTGTTGAAAGTGGGATTATCCCACATTGGTTGGGAAATAAAAATGGGGGGATTTCCTCCCTATAAAAGAAACCCAAATATTTTAGTTTTAAACACACCTCTTACAATTGCCTTCTTATCTTCTTAAGGCATTTTGAGTATTTTCTCTTTTGTAATATTTCACTTGTATCTCTGGAGTGGAATAAAATTTGGTCAGTTGTGTCCGAGGATGTAGGTAAATCATTTTTATCAAACCTCGTAAATTCATTGTTCTTTTTATTTTTTCTCTTTTACGATTTTTAGCGGCTTTTATTTTGGGGTAGTAGTTGTGCAATAATCGTACTCTACCTGGTTTGCTTCCACAACAATTGGTATCAGAGCCTGAATTTTGTCTGAGTATGCTCTATGGTTATAGCATAGCCTGATCTTCCACATCAGAAAGGATATTTTCTTGGGTCTGTATAGTCAAGATGTTTTCTTATTATGCTCTGTGGTTGCGGTTTAGTCTGATCTTCTACACCAAAAAAGAATTATCTTGATCTGTGAAGAGCCAGCTATTACATAATATTTATAGCACAAAATGGGAGAGGGAAATCAAGAAGTATCCAGCTCGGACATGACAAAGGTGTCCACATCAGGTGTCAATAACACGTTGTTGGTATCTTCGCTTATGTCAAGAATTCAGACAAATGCAAAATTTGCAGTTGAAATTTTTTACGGAACATGACATTTTGGGATGTGGAGATGCGAGGTTGAAGATGTCCTTTTTCAACAAGGATTAGATCTTGCCTTAGAAGAAGAGAAGCCAGAAAATATTGAAGATGCAGATTGGAAATACATCAACCGTGTTGCTTGTGGTACCATTCGGTCCTTCCTTGGAAGAGAACAGAAGTATCCATTCACAAAGGAAACTTCTGCAAGTAAATTGTGGAGGGCATTGGAGGATAAATTTTTGAAAAAAAAATATTCAGAATAAATTTATTTTGAAGAAAAAAATATTCCACTTCACCTATGTTCCTGGTACCACAATAAATAATCATATCGCCAATTTCAATAAATTAGTTACAGATTTGCAAAATATGGATGTAACTTTTATTGATAGTGATCTAGCGTTGATGTTGTTGGGGTCACTTCCCTATGAGTATGAGCACCTTGAAACTACTCTACTTCATGGAAGGGAAGAAATTTCTCTAAAAAAACTTTGTTCAGCTTTGTACAACTATGAACAAAGAAAAAAAGAGAAACAGAAGAGCGAAGAAGGACAATCACTACTAACGAGAGGCCGTTCTCAAGATCAAACGAGAACAAAGAAAGAAAGATCCAAGTCAAAGTCCAGACCTAGCAAAGATGAATGTGTCTTTTGTCGAGAAAAAAGGCACTGGAAGAAGGACTGTCCAAAATTGAAGAATAAGACCAAACCTAATAAAGGGAAGGTTGTAATGGATTCAAATGTAGATGATTGTGACGAATCAGATTTATCATTGGTTACAGCAAAGTCATCAAAACCATTAGATGTATGGCTGATGGACTCGGCTTCTAGCCATCATATGTGTCCCAATCAGGACTGGTTTGTTGATTTTGAAGAAGGAGAATTTGGAGTTATCCACCTGGCAGACAACAATCCTCTTACCGCATATAGCATTGGTTCAATTCGTTTGAGGAACCATGATGGAGTGGTCAGAACATTAACCGATGTTCGATATGTACTGAATTTGAAGAAAAATCTTATTTCTGTGGGAACCCTTGATTCAAAAGGGCTCAAAATTATTATAGAAAATGGATTGATAAAGATATTCTCCGGTGTACTTATGGTAATGAAGGCTAATCGAAAGAACAATAATTTGTACCATTATTGTACCATTATCATGGTAGTACAATTATTGGGACAGCAACAATAACATCTAGTGTTGACAAAGAGGCAGAAGTAACTAGGCTATGGCATATGCACTTGACACACACTGGAGGAAAATCCTTGAAAATTCTATCAGATCAAGGATTGTTAAAAGGCGTTAAATCTGAAAACTTGGAATTTTGTGAACATTGTGTGAAGGGAAAGCAAACAAGGGTTAAATTTGGTACAACTATCCATAATACTGAAGGCATTTTGGATTATGCACATTCTGATGTTTGGGTGCTTCCAAGACACCTTTATTAAGTGTGAAAAATTATTTTATAACCTTTGTTGATGACTTTTCTCGAAGAGTATGGGTGTATACCATGAAAACAAAAGATGAAGTGTTGGAAATTTTTGTCAAATGGAAGATGATGATAGAAAATCAAACAAGTAGAAAGATCAAGAGTCTTCGCATAGATAATGGAGGTAAATACAAGAATGATATTTTCAACAAGGTCTGTGAAGATAATGGCATCGTCAGACATTCCACTGTCAGACATAGACCACAACAAAATGGAGTGGCAAAATGCATGAACCGTACTTTGCTGGAGAAGGATCGGTGTATGTTGTCCAATGCTGGCTTGGGCAAAGAATTCTGGGCTGAGGCAATAATATATGCGTGCCACATTATTAATCGTCTATCATCTTCTGCAATTGGTAGGAAGACACCATTTGAAAAATGGTATGGAAAACCTGTTGTGGATTATGATTCTTTACATGTATTTGGCTCAACTGCATACTATCATGTGAAAGAGTCAAAATTAGATCCAAGAGCTAAGAAGGCTATCTTTATGGGAATTACTTTCGGAGTCAAAGGATATCGCCTATGGTGTCTGAGACAAGAAAAGTAATATTCAGCAGAGACTTTACTTTTGATGAATCTACGATGATGAAAAATAATACAGATGAAGAAACAAAAGTTACTGATAGTGCTTCAAAGCAGGTGGAGTTTAAAGGAAAATTTATTTTTCCTCCACAAAAGGCAGATGAAGAAACAAATGATAATTTGGAAGAAGAGCCAGTTGAGATGCAGGTTCCAACTCAAGAACCTGAACAACAACTCGAGTCAATAGCAATGCAAAAATCCAAAAGAACAATAAAGAAGCTTATGCGTCTCATAGAGACTATGACATGTTCAACCTCAATCATAATTGACAATACTCCTACCACTTATAAAGAAGCTATCCAAAGTTGTGAAGAAAATAAGTGAAAGGTTGCAATGACTGAGGAAATGAAGTCCCTTCATCAGAACAATACGTAGAATCTGGCCAACCTCTCAGAGGGCAAGAAAGCTATTGGGTGTAAATGGGTATATGCAAAGAAAGAAGGATTTCCTGACCAAAATAATGCTCGCTACAAAGCAAGATTGGTGGCCAAGAGATATGCTCAGAAGGAAGGAATTGATTACAATGACGTGTTTTCTCCAGTTGTAAAACATTCTTCTATTAGAATCATGTTGGCTTTGGTAGCATAGTTGGATTTGGAACTAGTTCAGATGGATGTAAAAACAATATTTTTACATGGTGATTTGGAAGAGGAAATCTACATGACTCAGCCTGAAGGATTCAAAGTTGCAAGGAAAAAAACATGGTGTTCAAACTTAAAAAATCATTGTACGGATTGAAACAATCTCCTAGACAATGGTATAAAAGATTTGACAAGTTTATGTTGCGGCAGAAGTACGTGAAAAGCAAATACGATCATTGTGTGTATTTGCGCAAGCTTAAGGATGGTTCCTTTATATATCTTCTCCTTTACATTGATGATATGTTGATAGCTTCCAAGAATTTGGCAGCAATTGAGAAGCTGAAGGCTCAACTAAGTAAGAAGTTTGAGATGAAGGATTTGGGAGATGCAAAGAAGATTCTTGGCATGGAGATAACAAGGGATAGACATTCAAAGAAACTTTGTTTATCTCAGAAAGAATACTTGAAGAGGGTGCTAGATCGATTTGGTATGGATGAAAAACCAAAACCAGTTAGCACTCCATTGGCTCCCCGTTTTAAGCTTAGTGCTGATATATCGCCAAAGAATGAAGTTGAAAGAGAATATATGTCAAAGGTACCATATGCAAGTGTTGTTGGTAGCTTGATGTATGCAATGGTTTGCACAAGACCTGACATTTCACATGCTGTTGGGATTGTGAGCAGATATATGCATAATCCAGGAAGTGAACATTGGCAAGCTGTGAAATGGATTTTGCGATATATTCGTAATACCGTGGATGTTGGGCTAGTTTTTTAGTAGGAAGAAAATTCGTGTGTAGTTGGATATTATGACTCTGATTATGCAGGTGATCTGGACAAACGAAGGTCAACTGCTGGTTATGTGTTTACTTTTGTAAAAGTGCCAGTTAATTGGAAGTCTACTTTACAATCAACAGTTTCTTTGTTTACAACTGAGGCAGAGTACATGGCTATTACAGAGGCTGTGAAGGATGCAATTTGGCTTCAAGGATTGCTTAAGGAACTTGGTATCAGAAAAGAAACCATTACAATATTTTGTGATAGTCAAAGCGCTATTCAATTAGCGAAAAACCAAGTCTATCATGCAACAACGAAGCACATTGATGTTCGGTATCACTTCATACGAGAAATAATAGAAGAAGGTAGAGTCACAGTGCAAAAAATCAAGACTACAGAGAATCCTGCTGATATGCTAACTAAAGTGGTGACTGGGATCAAGTTTGGACATTGTTTAGACTTGATCAACATTGTTAAACATTGAAGTTCAAAAGTTGAAGACACAACTGAAATTTGTCATAAGAGAGAATTAAAGATGTGGGATATCCCAAGGCGGAGATTTGTTGAAAGTGGGATTATCCCATATCGGTTGGGAAAGAAAAATGGGGGATTTTCCTCCCTATAAAAGAAACCCAAATGTTTTAGTTTTAAACACACCTCTCACAATTGCCTTCTTATCTTCTTAAGGCATTTTGGGTATTCTCTCTTTTGTAATATTTCACTTGTATCTTTGGAGTGGAATAAAATTTGGTCAATTGTGTCCGAAGACGTAGGTAAAATATTTTTATCGAACCTCGTAAATTCAGTGTTCTTTTTATTTTTCTTCTTTTAAGATTTTTAGCGGCTTTTATTTTGGGGTAATAGTTGTGCAATAATCGTACTCTACTCGATTTGCTTCCGCAACATAGATAATACAAACAAAATTGTTTTTTCCCCATAAGAAAAGCAGAGAGTAATACAAACAAGTAAGGACTCGTTTGGTAGACCGTATTAAATAAAATAATTCATGGATTAAAAGTTAATCCACCTATGTACAATATTTGGGTGCCCAATTTAATTTTAATCCCACCTGATACATGGATAGCTAATAAACCATAGAATGTATTAGCTTATCCCTAAGAAACCATGGGATTACTTATCCATGGCTTAATAATACATGGATAAGAGAATTAAATGACGCAACTACCCCTCAATTCTTTTTATTAAATTTTTCTTTAAGTTTCATTTTAAATTTAATCACTATAAATTTGGTCGTTATGTTACATTTTAATTTGCCAACTTTTTTGTACTTTGCGTATTTGGATCAAGTGCTTAAATATCATTTACTCCCTTGTGTTGGTTGATAGTTTCGAATGTGAACTACATTTATGCTATTTTGTAATTGTTCAATTTACAGATGGATTAATTTAAATAGAAAAAATTATTGTCATATAAATATATAATTTGAAAATCTAAAAGTATATTATCAACAATCCGTGATGTTCTTACATAGTGTGCTTTACATTTTTTAAAAATTATTTCTCTATAATATGACAATCATTTGTTTGTTTTAAATTTTTCTTGATTAAATAAAATCAATTTTTTTTTAAAGAAATAAATGATCAACTAAGCGGAGTGAGAATTATTATTTATATTTTAACTTTTTTAAGATTGCGCAAAGGGTGAGAAACTTGACTAGTTAAATAAAGTAGAAAATCTCATAAAAATTTAAGGGTATAATTGTAAAAAAGATTTTGTTGAGTTTTAAAATACATGATATATCTAGTTTTTAATACAATAAACCAAACACTTGATAAAAAATAATCCCTGTATTACTAATCCCTGCATTACTAATTCCTATATTGCTAATCCCTGTATTGTTAATCCATGGATAACTTCTCTTTGTACCAAACGACCCCTAAGAACTCCCTATAGGTCTGAGAGTATAAATAAAGTGCAAGAAGTTACAAGGATTATCAAAATATAATGACATCACTTTCTCTACTTTATGTCCATAAATTATCATGCAAATTAAGATTTTAATATTAAAATAAATAATAACACCAATACTTTTTTACAACATAATTGACATTTATATAAGTAGAATAATTAGCAATTTATTTATTTGCAACTAACGTTAACCAAAGTATGAGCTCGTTTGATCATGATTTTTTATTTTTTAAAAAAAAAATATTTTATTTTTACTGAAAATTATAGTGTTTGACCATAAGAATGCCAAATCTAATTTGAAATTGTATTTAGAAAGGTGAAAACAAGTGAACATGGTCAAAGTTTTGTTGAACGGAGGGAGTACAATGTAAAAGTTCTTTTAGTCATTTTTAATAGAAGTTGTCTTTGGTGATTCTTGAATTTATATCCTTTTAAAATTGTATTTCGAAGTCCAGACTGAATTCGTTGTAAGTAGAATTTTCATAGAAATTTTGCACGAGTTTTAAATTACTACGTTAATCAATATGAAACCATATTTTGAAGAATCGTACCCAATAAATTTAGGAGTCTTTCTATTTTATTTTTTCATATATTTATCATAGCTAATATTCAATATTATAGAGATAATGACATAATAATTGAAGGAAAAAGTGAAAAGATTTCATTAATGGTAAAGTCTTTTAATAAAGGCAAAAAAATTTAAATAGTATAAATAAATCTCATATTCTTATATATAAATTCTTATTGTATAAAATTGGATACTTTGCCTACTAATTAGGTATGATAAAGCAAATGTTTTTATTCTGAATATTTGATCCATGCGAAACGATATTTTCAAAATGAATTAGGCTTCTTTAGCCCCTTGCTTATTTCTATACAAATTACTTCTGTAAAGAGATAGTTGAAAAAAGATAAAGTTAAATTTTTTATTTTTCATGTGAGATAAATCTTTGTTAAACTATCAAAAAGGGAGAATAAAAATTTATAGGATGAAGTGCAAAATTGAAAAAAATACATCAAAAATACAAAAGAAATTTTTGATTAAATAAGCATGACACTAAAATATAATGAATGAAAATCAACTTACCTTTCATAATATTTTTCCTTTCTCTTCACCATACAATTTGATTGTATACAAGAGAGAAGCTACACACATTGAAAAAGCAGTGCTTTCGATTATTCGTGGATCCATTTAACCCTAAGGGACAACTCAACAAACACCTACTATACTTTTCCACAACTTAATTTCTCAACTCCAAACTTTTTTTCACAATCTTAGTTATTCTACCGGTGTCTATACTCGATATTCCTTTGAAAGTATATTTTTATATATTTTCCTCTTTTCATATTTTTAGGAATCCTTCATTTTTCATAATTCCTCTCACATATTTTATGAGTCAATATTATTGAGTACTTAAATTAAAAATTAGTAAATGATAAAAATCCTTAACCCATCGCTAAATTAACATATCAAGAATTTTTTTTTGATAATTCATAACTCATTCGTCGCTAATCCTTGCTAAATAGGATTAGCGGCGAAAAGAATAATATTTCACTACAAATATTGGTACTTTTAATATATGGAAAAGAGCCTAAAATGCCCTTCAACTATGTGAAATAGTGCAAAAATACCCTCCGTCTACCTACTGGGTGTAAAATGCCATTTCTGTCTACCTATCGGACCTAAAATGCCTTTTTCGTCTATCTACTGGGGCTATTTTTTTCTTTTATTTAAGAAAAAATTATATAATACAACGACTTATCTTTATCAAACTACATAAATCCCCTATCATTTTTATTAATATTAATCAAATAAATAGTGCACAATATTAATTTTTACATATACATAGCCGTAATAGTTGGTTGCCAGATATAGCATATAAAATATTTTATTTTCTAACAGATTCTAATATATAGAAAAATAATTATATGTTAAATTCTCATATTTCTTATTTATTGCCTAATTTTATGGAGTCCTTTGTTCATTTATTTTTTATATACTATATCAAAACTTTATGTTTTTCATTTTTATTGTCTGCTATCACGATGCCTCCATAATAATATATGGTATATTTATACCATAAAATTTCATGGCATATTTATATATGATATAAATTATATTTATATCACAAAAATACATGGTCTATTTATACCATACAAATTATATTTATACCATAAACATACGTAGTATATTTTAGATATAAAAAGTTTATACCATGTAATACTGAAAATATATATTTATATTTAATAAATAATTTTTTTAACAAGAAAAGTACTTCCAACATAATGAGATATACCATGAGTATTTTTTCCATAAATTATATCAAAAATATATTAATAATAATCTAACCTTGTCATAAATTATATTTATACAACAAAAATACATGGTATATTTGTACTTTCAACATAATGATTTTTATTTCATAAATATTTATCCATAAAAAATTATGGTTAACCCATTACATTAGAATTAAAAATACACGATGATAAAATAATACTACATGATTAACATACATGAAAATAAAATGAAATATACATGGGCAAATGATGAAATACTTAGTTTATTTAAAAATATTTGAATTTTTAATATAAGAGAGAAAGATTTGAAAGCAGGGATTATCTTTTCCACTTTTAATTT
>NC_061120.1:183915735-183971477 GCF_002878395.1 Capsicum annuum | reverse complement strand
ACCAAATCTTGGATGGATTAACTACGGGACTAAAGTATCCACAAAATTAATCCCAGGTCGTTGATGATACCCTTTGGTGACAAGTCCTGCCTTTTAACAATCTAAAGAACTGTCAACCTTCAACTTTGTCTTAAACACCCATCGCCAATCAATGATATTTTAAGTTGGGGATGAAGAAACAAGCTGTCAGGTTTCATTGCTTATTAATGAATTGTATTCATCATCCATAGCATGATGCCAATTGTAATACCCCGTATATTTCTAAGCTAGAAAATGAATCGTTGTTCCTACACATGAAACCTCCTATCCTGTGATTCATATTGGAGTACATGAATTAGGGTGAGTATCCTAGTGATAATAGAGCTTATGATGTGTTAAGCATGTTCATGAGAGTCACTTAGAGTAAGCCAAGCTAAGAACTTTTGAATCCACCAAGTTTTCGTGTGTGATTTCACATAGGTCATATTTGAACAATCATAACTTGGTTTATAGGTGGTATTTTGGCATATTTATACTCTCCAAATTTTAGATAATTGAATAATCTTTCCATCGATACCAAATTCGCCTAAAATGGACACCCGGTGAAGAAGTTATGGTGATTTAAAGTTTCAGCAGCGTCATTTCAGTCAGTGGCACGTCGCGCCATAAGACAAAATGACATTTGTCAATTTTTAGTGTCTCTCCGCAATTCCACCACGTCGTGGTGAGTTTCCAAGTCATAAAAAGTGGGCAACACGATATCTCTGCGTCGCGCTGGGGGCCCAAATCGGGTAATTTTCATAGAAATTGAATGATGCATCTAGAGAGGTATTTGGGTCATCTTTCCACCCCTATATATATTTCATAAACACGTAATTAGGCCCTTATTTCTCCAAAACATACACTTTCTCTCAAAATCCTCTCAAGAACACATTAGGGTTTTCAAGTCAAGCAAATTTCTCCATTAATCATCAAGAATCTTCCATCTAAGGTATGTGTAGTGTTCATCTATGGATCCATTTCGTTCATAGAGCTCAAGAACCATGTTTTAAATATTATATTGTGATTGTCTAGTTCTGATATGACCATGTACATGTTGATGATTGTTGTTTCAGTTTCAAGATGATATCTAAAGGTGTTTTCATGAAGTATATATGTTCATTAGTTGAAATCCATGAACTTTATGTGGTTTAAAATGGGGAAATTCATGAAAATACACCTAAATTAAAAGAATGCATGCAAAGTGTTTGATAAAAGGCCTAGGATGATTGAATTCATGTCCCATGATTTAATAGTGCTTAAATGACAAGTCCATGCTCTATGCTTTATGATTTCACTTGAATTCCACGTGATTGATATGCGTCATTCTTGTGATATAGATTGAGCATGATATTGAAGCTATGCAAGTATACACATTTTGTCTGAATTTCCCTTTCATACGTAAGATGTTGAGAACTATGCTTAGTATGAAATCCCCTACTTATGATATGGTGAATTGTGGACTCCATTTAATGATCAAGTCAGTTATGTGTGTCAGTTTCCTTCCATCGAGTCTTGGGGGTACTAGTACCCGAAAAATATAGTTGTGTACCTAGAGCCATGTCACGGTATCATAATAATCTCAGTCAATCCATGATTTATAGAACTCAGTCAATCATGTGACTCAGGAAATCTCATGATCTCAATAAATTCTCAGATAGTAGTACTATTTTGTCAGTCAACGGAAGTCAGTTACTCAGTCCATGTACAGCCAGTTAAATCATGTTCAGTCTCTTCAGATGGGAGTAGAAATTAGCACCGAGTGAACCCAAGGATGGGAACTCACCTGGCAGTTTAAGGTGTGATTCTTAGTAGTCATCCTTGTGTTCTAGAACTACGTAGCCAGCGTAGGTTGAGACATCTTAACCTGCCAGATTAGGGTTGATGAGGTGGCTTAACCTGTCAGTTTAGGGTTCCCACCATTCTTATTTGAGTACCTACTAGTTAAGGGTCACTCACAGCTGTCCTTACCAGTAGCGCGGTATTGACACCTTTCCAGTAGGGGCAGAGATTTGACCCCAACCTAGCTATATGCACTATTGGGTCATATCGATTAAGCAACTACCTCCCACAGTTTCAGTCCCATTCTCAGTAAAAAAACTCAGATAGTTCTTTAGATTTTAGTATACCAGGACTGTCAGTTACAGTCGATTCAGTTATAGTACAGAACTCAGGTAGTTCCATCAGATTTAGGACTGTCAGACACAGTCATCCATGTTATCAAAATTTTAGTATCAGTCATGTTAGATAACAGTAAACCATGTATTAGCGTACAGATTTAGATATTATATATTCATAATTTTAGTTACTATGTATGCATGTTTGTACTCTTACATTCATATCAGTCAGTCAGTTAGCATTGTTCATGTATGTAAACCCTTTTGTATTTAGCCTACCTCACTCGTATACTCAGTACTCCCAGTCGTACTGACGCATTTGCACTATGGTGCTTTCTTTCATGTTACACCATAGGTTCAAAGACACGAGTTCCAGATCAGCAGTAGCATTCCAGTCGCAGAGTTGCAGTGAGTCCTTATCCATTCAAAGATGATATTATTTTATTTCATTCATTATTTCAGTTTAGTTTTCTAGACTGAGTTAGTTGGAGACATATTCTTTTAACTCCTTATTTCAGACAGTATTTAGAGGCTTTCAGATTTAGTTTAGATTTTAGATTCAGCTTTCAGTTGTTTTGGGTATTTGTTACCCTATATGGATGTTATTATTTATCAAATATTCTATTCAGCTGAACCTTATGGCCTATTGTTCATGTTTTTCATATTTTACATGTATATTATGCAGTGTACAGGTACAAATATCAGTCATGGGTTAGCTTGTGATCCTTCGGGGTCATAAGCACCGTATAGCATTTCGGTTTAGAAAATCGAGGCTTTACAAACTTGGTATCAAAGCCTAAGGTTCAATAGAGTCCTAGGAAATCTGAAAGCCGTATCTAATAGAGTCTTATGCATGGGTGTGTTGCGTGCCACATTTATGTGCAAGAGGCTATGAAATATTTTAGGAACAGTTTCCCATCTTTTAGTATTCATGTTGTGCTAGTGAGCATAATCTCAAGTTAAACTCTCAGTCTAATTCGTTCTTCTCATATTTTAGAATATGCCTCCAAAGAGAAGAAACCAGCCCGCTCCTCAGCCCGAAGATCCTTTGGGCAAACATGTTTCTCATGTGGAGTTTAGGGCCGCATTCACCATACTTTCTCAGTCTGCGGCTACCCAAAATGAATGTCCACTAGTTATTCCGGCCAATCCAGTGGCTAACTCAGCCGTATCTAGGATTCGAGACTTCACTCGAATGAACCCTCCATCTTTCTTCGGGTCTAAGTCTGATGAAGACCCTCAAAAATTCATTGACCAAGTCCAGAAGGTCATAGACATCATGGGAGTTACTTTTTGTCAGAGTGCCGAGTTAGCTACATACTAGTTACAGGATGTTGCTCATACTTGGTACAAACAGTGGAAGTTTGAGAGGGTAGATGATGCAGGTCCTATAGAGTGAGAGGAATTTGTCACGGCTTTCTTAGCCAGGTTCTTTCCCCAAGAGCTGAGGGAGGCAAAAGTTCTTGAGTTCATCAACCTCAGGCAGGGAAATATGATGGTTAAAGAGTATTCTCTCAGATTTACTCAGCTAGCCAGATATGCCCCTCATGTGGTTGCAGACAACAGGGCTAAGATGAGCAAGTTCATGTCAGGAGTGAATGATAGTGTAGTAAATAAGTATAGGACTGCGATGCTGAACAGTGATATGACTTTAGCCAGGCTCATGACCCATGCTCAGCAAATAGAAGAGCAGAAGATTAGGACTAGGGAGAGGCAGAGCAAGAGAGGAAGATCAGGCAGTTTTAGTTTTGCTCAACCCAAATCAAAAGGAGGAAATCGTTCGCAGTTCCGTCCTAAGCCAGTAGTTCCAGATTCTTTCTTCGCCAGTGCCCCAGTGCTGAAATTCAGAGACGGTAACAGAGATCGAGCACCAGGATTTAAGTCTCAGGGTAGTGTCAGCAGTGCTCGAACTAATCCCCTGTGTCAGACTTGTGGTAAGAATCACAAGGGTACCTATAGAGCTGGTAGTGATATTTGTTTCGGTTGTGGTAATCCAGGCTATAGAATTAGAGAGTATCTGTAGTCAGGTCTACAGGGTCAGCAGAATCATTCTATAGTCCAGTCCAGTCGCCCAAATCAGTAGGGTGCCACTTCCAGTGCTACTAGTGGGCAACGCCTAAATAGACTCTATGCTCTTTAGACCCGACAGGATCAAGAAAATTTTCCTGATGTCATTACTGGTACATTGTAGATTTTCCATATTCATGTTTACGCTTTGCTAGATCCAGGTGCATCCTTGTCTTTTGTTACTCCTTATATAGCAGGCAATTTTGGAATCAGTCCTGAAATTTTAGCAGAGCCCTTTTCAGTCTCTACCCCAGTGGGCAAAACCATTATAGTTCGGTAGGTATACAGGAACTACCCAGTTATGATATTTCAGAAAGCCACATCAGCAGATTTAGTCGAGTTAGAGATGACTGATTTTGATGTCATTATCGGCATGGATTGGATTCATTCCTGCTATGCCATGGTCGACTACAGAAATAGGATAGTTCAATTTCAATTCCCAAATAAGCCCGTCCTAGAGTGGAAGGGTAGCACTTCATCTTTCAGAGATCGGCTTGTTTCCTACCTTCGGGCAAGGAAAATAATTTCTATGGGACGTGTTTATCATCTCGTTCATGTTAAAGACTCTGGTTCTGAATCTCCTAGATTTGAATCAATCCTAGTGGTTAACGAATATTCAAATATCTTTCCCAAAAATCTTCCAGGCATTCCTCCCAAAAGGGAAATAGACTTCGACATTGACCTTATTCCAGATACTCAGCCTATTTCTTATCCACCATATAGAATGGCACCACCAGATTTCAAAGAAATGAAGGATCACTTGAATGATATCTTAGATAAGGGGTTCATTGGACCCAGTATTTTCCCGTGGGGTGTACCAGTCTTATTCATGTGCAAGAAAGACGGTTCTCTCAGGATATGTATTGATTACCGTTAGCTCAACAAAATTATAGTCAAGAACAAGTATCCTCTTCCCAGAATAGATGACTTGTTTGACCAACTTTAGGGTGCTAATTTTTTCTCCAAGATAGTCCTCAGATCAGGCTATCATCAGCTCAGAGTTAGAGAATGTGACATCTCGAAGACAACTTTCCGTACTCGGTATGGTCACTTCGAATTTCTAGTTATGTCCTTTGGTCTTACCAACGCCCCAGCCATTTTCATGGACTTGATGAATCGTGTGTTCAAGCAGTACTTGGACATATTCTTCATAGTCTTCATAGATGATATCCTGGTCTATTCTTGCATAGAGCGTGATCATTCAGACCATCTCAGAATTGTTCGTCAGACTCTCAGAGATCACCAACTATTCGCCAAATTTAGTAAGTGCGATTTTTGGCTAAGGTCAGTAGCATTCCTTGGCCATATTATTTTCAGTGATGACATTATAGTAGATCCTCAGAAGACCAAAGCGTTAAGAAACTGGCCTCACCCTATCTCTCCATCAGATATCAGGAGTTTCTTGGGTTTGGCTGGCTATTACAGACGGTTTGTTGAGGGATTTTCTTCTATTGCATCCCCCATGTCCAAATTGACTCAGAAGAAGGTCAAGTTTTAGTGGTCAGATCCTTGTGAGAAGAGTTTTCAGGAATTGAAGACTCGACTCACCTCAGCTCCAAGCTTAGCTCTTCCAGATGGTTCAGATGGGTTCGTAGTATACTGTGATACATCCAGAGTAGGTCTGGGTTGTGTCCTCATGCAACATGGTAAGGTCATAGCCTACACATCCAGGCAGTTAAAGACCCATGAGAAGAATTATCCTACTCATGATCTTGAGTTAGCAGTCGTAGTATTTGCCTTAAAGATTTGAAGGCATTATCTATACGAAGTTCATGTAGATGTCTTCACAGATGATAAGAGTCTCCAATATGTCTTTTCTCATAAAGATCTCAATCTTCGTCAGAGAAGGTGGTTAGAGCTCTTGAAAGATTATGACATGAGTATCCTTTATCATTCAAGCAAGGACAATGTTATGGCCGACGCTCTCAGTAGACTCTCCATGGGTAGTGTTTCTCACGTTGAGGATAGCAAGAATAAAATAACTCAGGAAATCCATTAGCTTACCAGACTAGGTGTTCACTTAGTCGATTCTTCAGAGAGTGGTGTATGTGTTCAGGATATTTTAGAGTCATCTTTAGTTTTCGAGGTGAAAGAAAAGCAAGACAGGGATCCTAGACTTGTAAAGCTAAAAGAGTCAGTTCAATATCAGAAAGTAGAGGTTGTCTCCCAAGGGGGAGATGGTGTCATTAGTTGTCGGGGTTGTCTTTGTGTTCCAGGTGTAGATGATTTAAAGCAGCGAATTCTTGCAGAAGTGCATGGTGCACAATACTTTATTCATACAGGGTCTACTAAGATGTACCACGACCTACGGGAGATCTATTGGTGGAGTGGGATGAAGAGAGATATTACAGAATTTGTGGCTAAGTGCCCTACATGTCAGCAGGTTAAGATAGAGCATAAAAAACCTAGTAGTTCCATGCAGGAGTTCACCATTCCTACTTGGAAGTGGGAAGAAGTGAACATGGACTTCGTGATGGGTTTTTCTCGAACTCGTCATCAGCATGATTAAGTTTGGGTCATTGTAGATAGAATGACCAAGTCAGCCCATTTCCTTTTAGTCCATACCTTTTCTTCAGCCAAAGATTATGCCAAGCTCTATATCAGGGAGTTGGTCAGATTACACGGTGTTCTATTATTTCTCATCTTAGACAGAGGTACCTAATTCACCTCTCACTTCTGTAAAGCATTCTAAAAGGGTCTTGGTACCCAAGTTTATCTCAGTACAACTTTTCATCCTCAGATAGATGTTCAAGCAGAAAGGAGCATTCAGACTCTTGAAGATATGCTAAGGGAGTGTGCAATTGATTTCAAGGAAAGTTAGGATGACCACTTGTCTTTGATTGAGTTTGCATACAACAATAGCTATCATTTCAGTATTAAAATGGCTCCATTTGAAGCTCTCTATGGTAGGAGGTGCAGATCTCCAATCAGGTGGTTCGAAGTCAGTGAGGCCTCAGTCATAGGGCCTGACTTAGTATTCGATGCCTTAGAGAATGTCCAGTTAATCAGAAAAAGACTCTGTGCGCTCAGAGCCGACAAAAGTTGTATGCTGACATTCGTAGAAAGGATCTCGAGTTTGAGGTCGATGACTATGTCTATCTAAAGATCTCTCCCATGAAGGGAGTGAAGCAGTTTGGCAAGAAGGGAAAGCTCAGTCCCCAATATGTCGGTCCCTTCAAGATTCTCAGTTGCTTAGACAAGGTAGCTTATGAGCTCGAATTGCCTTCAGATCTAGCCTCAGTTCATCCAGTCTTTCATGTCTATTTTCTCAAGAAGTGTATAGGTGATCCATCAGTCGTAGTCCCTATTCAGAGCATTGACAGTTAGAACAATCTCTTCTATGAGGAAATTTCGATCAAAATTCTAGACTATCAGACTCGCAGACTGAGGAACAAAGAAGTCCCTCTAGTCAAAGTTCTTTGGCGAAATTAGTCCATTAAGGGAGATACTTGGTAAGAAAAGCAGACATGCATACCAAGTATCCTCACCTCTTCTCCGCTAATCCAGATCAAGCTCAAGGTAATAGTTCTCCTTAAGCTTATTCAGTTTCCCGTTCAGTATTCTATACAACTTGGTATTCAGTTCATGCTCACATTTCATCACAAATCTGGTATCAAGTACCATTGCATATTCAGTCATGCATTCATGTATCAGTCTAGTGTATAATCATGCATCAAATATGCATTCTCATTGGAAGAACTCAGTTATCAGAAATCTCAATTATGCATTCATGAATCAGTTACTCATACATCAGATATGCATGTCCAGCATGATATGTTTAGCTTATCAGTCATGTCTGTCATGAGATCATGTTCCAGTAGTGTATGACTTGCACGTACTCTAGTTTATCGTCTATCCCCATTTCAGTAAGTCTCACTCAAGGACGAATGTTTTTAAGGGGGAGATATTATAATACCCGGTATATTTCTAATCTAGAAAATGAACCGCTGTTCCTACACATGAAACCTCCTATCCTGTGATTCATATTGGAGTACATGAATTAGGATGAGTATCCTAGTGATAATAGAGCTTATGATTTGTTAATCATGTTCATAAGAGTCCCTTAGAGTAAGCCAAGCTAAGAACTTTTGAATCCACCAAGTTTTAATGTGTAATTTCATATAGGTCATCTTTGAACAAGAATAACTTGGTTTATAGGTGGTATTTTGGCAGATTTATACCCTCCAAATTGTAGATAATTGAATAATCTTTCAGTCGATACCAAATTTGCCTAAAACGGACACCCGGTGAAGAAGTTATGGCGATTTAAAGTTTTAGCAGTGTCATTTCAGTTAGTGGTGCATCACACCATAAACCAAAATGACGTTTGTCAATTTCCAGTGTCTCTCCATGATTCCACCGTGTCGCGGTGAGTTTCCAGGTCACAAACGGGGGGAAACACGATATCTCCGCGTCGTGTCGGGGGCCCAAATTGGGTAATTTTCATAGAAATTAAATTACGCATCTAGAGGGCTATTTGGGTCATCTTTCCACCCCTATATATATTCCATAAACACGAAATTAAGCCCTTATTTTACCAAAACATACTCTTTCTCTCAAAATCCTCTCAAGAACACATTAGGGTTTTCAATTGGGGACTCAAGTTCAAGCAAATTTCTCCACCAATCATTAAGAATCTTCAATCTAAGGTATGCGTAGTGTTCATCTATGGATCCATTTTGTTCATAGAGCTCAAGAACCATGTTTTAAATATTATATTGTGATTGTATTGTTGTGATATGACCATGTGCATATTGATGATTGTTGTTTTAGTTTCAAGATGATATCTAAAGGTGTTTTCATGAAGTATATGTGTTCGTTAGTTGAAATCCATGAACTTTATGTGGTTTAAAATGGGGAAATTCATGAAAACACACCTAAGCTAAAAGGATGCATACAAAGTGTTTGATAAAAGGCCTAGGATGATTGAATTCATGTCCCATGATTTAATAGTGCTTCAATGACAAGTTCATGATCTATGATTTATGATTTCACATGAATTTCACGTGATTGATATGCGTCGTTGTTGTGATATAGATTGAGCATGATATTTAAGCTATGCAAGTATACACATGTTGTCTGAATTTCCCTTCCATACGTAAGATGTAGAGAACTATGCTTAGTGTGAAATCCCCTACTTATGATATGGTGAATTGTGGACTCCATTTTATGATCAAGTCAATTATGTGTGTCAGTTTTCTTCCATCGAGTCTTGGGGGTACTAGTACCCAAAAAAATAGTTGTGTGCCTAGATCCATGTCACGTTATCACGATAATCTCAGTCAAGCCATGATCTATAGAGCTTAGTCAGTTATGTGACTCAGGAAATCTCATAAATCTCATGATCTCAATAAATTCTCAGATAGTAGTACGATTCTGTCAATCAACGGAAGTCAGTTACTTAGTCCATGTATAGCCAGTTAAATCATGTTTAGTCTCTTCAGATAGGAGTAGAAGTTAGCACCAAGTGAACCCAAGGATGGGAACTCACCTGCCATTTTAGGGTGTGATTCTTAGTAGTCATCCTTGTGTTCCAGAACTATGTAGCCAGCGTAGGTTGAGACATCTTAACCTACCAGATTAAAGTTGATGAGGTGGCTTTACCTGTCATTTTAGGGTTCCCACCATTCTCATTCGAGTACCTGTCATCTAAGGGTCACTCACAGCTGTCCTTACCAGTGGCGCGGTATTGACACCCTTCCAGTCGGGGCAAAGATTGGACCCCAACCTAGCTATATGCATTATTGGGGCATGTCGGTTAAGAAACTACCTCCCATAATTTTAGTCCTATTCTCAGTAAAAGAACTCAGATAGTTCTTCAGATTTTAGTATACCAAGACTGTCAGTTACAGTACAGAACTCAGGTAGTTCCATCAGATTCAGGATTATCAGACACTGTCATCCATGTTATCAAAATTTCAGTATCATTCATGTTAGATAACAGTAAACCATGTATTAGCATACAAATCCAGATATCATGTATTCACAATTTTAGTTACTATGTATGCATGTTTGTACTCTTACGTTCATATCAGTCCGTCAGTTATCATTGTTCATGCATGTAAACCTTTTTGCATTTAGCCTACCTCACTCGTATGCTCAGTACTCCCAATTGTACTGACGCATTTGTGCTATGGTGCTTTCTTTCATGTTACACCATAGGTTCAGAGACACGATTTCCAGATCAGCAGTAGCATTCCAGTCACAGAGTTGCAGTGAGTCCTCATCCATTCGAGGACTATATTATTTTATTTCATTCATTATTTCAGTTCAGTTTTGCTAGATGGAGTTAGTTAGAGACATGTTCCTTTAACTTCTTATTTTAGACAGTATTTAGAGGCTTTCAGATTTAGTTCAGATTTTAAATTCAGCTTTCAGTTGTTTTGGGTATTTGTTACCCTGTATGGATGTTATTATTTATTAGGCTATTAAGTTGAACCTTATGGCGTATTGTTCATGTTTTCCTTATTTTACATGTATATTATGTAGTGTACAGGTACAGATATCAGTCATAGGTTAGCTTGTAGTCCTTCGGGGTCATATTCAATTCAGAAAATGGGGCGTTACACCAATGCTCATGCTTAACAGCTTGAGAGTAGCAAGAAGGTTCAATAAAGACTGGAGTTACAACAAACATAGAAAATGGTTTCTTGGGATCTAATGATCTAATTTAAGCTTTAGTGACCATACGCGGAGCAGGTGATGAGTATGGAAACACAGGAGGTGTTGAATCATGTATTGCAATCAAATTTGAAGACGGGACAACAACAGGCAGAGGTTGTGAAGGTGTCAGGGATACAGGCAGCTCGTCTACTAGCAAGGTAAGGGACTGATCTGGTTCCAAGTGATCTGGTAAAGGGACTGGTCTGGAAGGTTTAGAAAGAGAATTATTTGGAGATTGAGGTATGGTAGGAGAAAGAGACACTTATAGCCTGAGAGGATGTGTGGTATGATTGATTTATTTCATGAGCACCAATGCATCCTGCGAAGAAAATAAAAACACAGATTCATCAAAAACTACATGACGTGATACAAAAAATTTTGAAGAAAGAGGATCATAACATCCTTATCCATTCTGAATTTTATTGTATCCCAAGAACACACATGGTTTAGATCGAGGAGATAATTTATTCTTGGTGCAGGGACGAAGCCAAGGGAAACACATATAACCAAAAACACACAATAAAGAATAGTCTAGATCCTTTTGAAAAATTGCATAAAAAGGTGATCAATTTTTCAACCGTGGTGTGGATGATCTGTTAATAGTATACACGGTAGTTTCAAGTGAATTTGTCCAAAAATGGGAAGGAATATTGGCATGGTGTAATAATGCTCTACCAGTCTCGACAAAATACCTATGTTTACATTCTGCACAACTATTTTGTTCGGGAGTGTAAGGACAGAAAACACGTTATGTAATTTTATTTGTATGTAAATAATTAGTCAATATTTGAAACTCCCTTCCCCCGTCATATTGAAAACATTTAATAGGGTGACCAAAGTATTTTTCAACTAGAGTGAGAAACTAAATAAAAATGGACAAAACTTCAGATTTAAAGCGAAGAAAATAAATCCAAGTATATTTACTAAAATGATCAAAAAATATAACACAATAAAGATAACCATCATTAAAAACAATCAGGGTAGGCCCCCAAACATCCGAACAAATTAAATCAAGGGGGCTAAAAGCTTGAAAACTAGACTCACTAACAGAAATCTTATAGTGCATAAGTAGTGCACCTATAAGGGAGATCGGTAATTTTGAGTCATTACCTAGAGTTACTTCCTCAGGGCCTTTATATTCAGAGTGAATGCCAAGGTTCTCAAGATCAGATGTCAGATGATGTGTGGTGCCACTATCCATCAACCAATTTTGATTAGGTCAATTTTAGGTAGTTGCTAGGTTGGAGATGGGTCATCCATACACCCGAGTGCCATTCGATGACTTGATTGATGGGAAAAATCATGCAATATGGCCTTTTCCTTCACAATTATGACAAATAATTGTTAACATACCGAAAGTTGAAGATGGTCTATTGAAGGATTGAGTGGTTCTATGGAAACCGTTGTTGAGTCATCGGGAAAACCATGATTTTAAGAACGTCCACGAACCCTATTACCTTTACCTCTACCTCTACCACGACTAGGGTCAAAGGTGACCTCACCTGACCCAAGGCTTTATCGTAATGGGCATCCCATGTCCGACCATGATCGGAGACCACCTCGTTACCTAACCCAACCTCCAACCTCCTGCCCTGAGATGGATGAATTCCGAACATTCAGCAAGATAGTGTAACTATCTAATTCAAGACTCTAGGTTAGTTCTAGACCTGAGACCAAACCAATCGAGTCCAACCGTCCGAACCCATTCGATTACCGGGCCAAACCATAAGCCAAAAACCAAACAATAACCAAACCAATTTCTATAACATAAAATAAAAGGATGAAACAGTGAGAAATTTAGTCCAACAGTATCAACCCCAATTCCAATGTCAATACTAAGGCTGATACCAGTAGCGATCCCACTTATACTAACCCATAGTAGTTCCACTAAAGCCTCTAACCAAAAGAAAACTAATATCCATAAATAAATGGAGCCTTTTAGAAATATGGAAGCTCACCACTTCAATCCAATAGCTGATCCCGAAGCCGAACGCTAAGAAAGAGAAGTAGAATGGCTGGTTCCTACATCGCATGGGGATACGGCCACCCAAGGAAGGGTTAGTGGGTAAACTCTAGCAAGAAACTTAAGAAAAGGATAAAATAATATTATCCAGTAAAATCAAGTAAACCAACGATATGCATACAAACCATATATATATATATATAGTTATATAACCATACCGGGAAAGGAAATTGAGTTTAGTATACATTTAAAGCCATTAACCTGGGTATGTGTAGCTTAGCCATCCTAAAACCACCCACGAGCTATATTGGTCCAGTGTAACCCCCTAAATGGGCCTCAATGTGTGTAGTCGCATAAATAGGAGATACCATAAGAGTAGGGGATTCCCAAGTACCCTTCGATCTCCATGATACATATGTACTGTGTACTTAGAGGATTCTTATATACCTCATAGTATTATATATGGTTGCCATGACCTCCCATCATGTCGGCAAACATGAGTTTCCAGTGTCCGTCCATTGGACTCGTAAGCTATCATACCCCTCCATAATTACCTAATTAAAACTATTTCTATCCAACCAAACCATTAGACCATTATTATTAAACAAGGCTATGAGTAGTGGTATCATCGTACCTACTATAACTTGCAAGTAATGTCCTTAGCCAACCTTTTCATGTAGAGAGATTCCAATGTACCCATAGCCTACATTATCAAGTTAACTTGCGGGGATCCCGTGTACCCCACAAGTTGTTCATTATTAAGTTTGCTTGGGGAATCCCATATACCCACAAGTTGTTCATTACCATGTTTACTTAGGGGATTCTCTTATACCCCATAAGGAAGTTTAATTAACCACCATGACTACCGAACATTGGCATTTAACCATTACAAAATTGTTTAAACATTTAGCGTTCCATTACCAAACCATACCATGCAATAGTTTCATTGAAAAGTCCAATAATATAGTAAAAGCATTCTCATAGGCATTTTATCAAACATACTGGGGGCATAGTATTTCCAAACCAATTCCAATTACCATTCCCATGCAATCAATTGTACAAACCACCATTAAAGCATGTAAAAACATAATTAAAACATGGAAAACCATAACTAAACATTGAATACCAAAACCCCAACACATATTTGAAAACCCCAAAATCATACAATAATCATGCCATGAAAACATTGTATGAAGCATGCCTTTAGTTGGAACTAAAAATGAGGGAGGAGTATCTTGCCTTAAATTAGAAGATGATGGAGATAAATCACCCAAACATGCCCCAAATTTCTTCTTTAGATGAAACCCTAGCCTTCCTTTACCCAAAAGCCTTAGAGAGAATTATAGTGTGTATAAGAAAGTTTCTAAGTGTTTAATGATAGAATAATAGGGTAAATAACCTCCCAAGTGGGTTAGAAGTCATGGGGCCATAATAGGTTAAGTAGGAAAATGTCCATATTACCCCCACTTAAACTGCACAAAAGTCCTATCATAGAGTACGACTATACCATACCGGTCGTACCCTCCAATAAGAGTGATACCCACCACTCGTACCCTAGGCCTCCCCTTTGGACCAAACACTGTCTAACATATGACTTACCAAACCAAGTCATACCCAAGTATACGACATGTACCCTTGACACACCCTTGGCAAAATAAAATTAGAAGAGGTTTAAACACTGTCCACTATACAAGTTGAGGGTACGACTCGTACTTGAGCTCACTACCTATGGTGAGCCACTCATACACAGATCTAAGTTATTTACTGAGTCCTAGGTTAAGTAAAAGAGAAAACTAAACAAAATGACCCGTATCCAACCATACGACTCGTACAAACCCAATTCATACCCATTTCAGAGACTAATCCAACCCACCAACCAACATTGCTTAGTGTACGACCAAACCTTACAACCGTACCCCAGGATATGACCGGTACCCCCTAGTCGTATCTTGTCCAGAAACAAAAAATTTAGGAAAATTTTTAAGGGTCAAAACCCACGGTGTTTCAGTCTTTCCCACTAGGAACATTCGTCCTCGAACGACAAAAAAGGTAGTACATACATGACTTACGCCTCTTAGATGCCTCTACTCTTACCTTTAAGACAGAAAACAAAGATCCAAAAAAAAATTAACCTTTTTTTTGACAAATTCAGATAATAAAGATGTGTTCAGGAACACATACCTTCCACACGAATATCCAAATCCTAGAACAAATATGGATACTTGGACTTCATGTCTGCTTTTTATAACGCCCTAAGTCTGGTAACCCAGACACTACATGGTGTTAACAATCCTGAAGGACCACCAGCAAACTCATGACTGGTGTCTGTAACTAAGTACTAAATAATATACTGAAAGAAATGCAGAACAATTGGCAAAAAATTTGCCATAATGTTCAAATACCAAATAATTCTAAATAAAACAATGTCTGAACAAGGTGTAATAATACCAAAACTAAAATAATTGTTTGAACATGCTATGGTTTGAAAGTCTCTAAACTATCTGAACTACGAGTTGATGGGATATGTTCCCAACTAACTCCAACTGCTGAAATAAACTAAGTACTGAAATAATGAAATAATAGAACATCCTCGAATGATGAGGACTCACTGCTAGTCTATTCGCTAAAATTCTGATCTACTAAGGGTGCTCTGAAGCTCGTACGTCTGAACTTATGGTATAAAATACCATACAGCAAAAGAAAAGTATGCGTCAATACGTGTGAATGTACTGGTATGCAAAGTGAGGTAAGGCTGAATATAAGGGTTCATATGCATGAACTAAACTGACTGAATAACATGAACATGACTATGTGAGAATACAAGCATGAATACATAACTATAACTGAAATCATAAGGATTCTGAATACTGAGTTTACTGATAATATGGATTACTGATAACTGATATACTTGATAACTGGGTGACTGTATCTGACAGTATTAATTCTAATGGAACTAGATAAGTTTCGTACTAAACTGAGTGACTATATCTGACAGTCCTAAAATCTGTAGAACTATCTGAGTTCTTTACTGAAGACAGAGACTGAGACTATGAGAGGTAATTATCTAACTGACATGCCCCAAATAAGATATTATAACTGAGTTAGGGTCTAATCTATAACCTCAATTGGAAGGGTATCAATACCGCCCCACTAGTAAGGACAAACTGTGAGTGACCCTTATCTATCAGGTACTCTAACGAGAATAGTGGGACCCTCATTTGATAGGTTAAGACACCTCATCAACCCTCATCTAACAGGTTTTGATGTCTCATCCTACACTGGCTACGTAGTTCTGGAATACAAGGACTGCTTCTAAGAATCACACCCTCTGCTGGCAGGTGAGTTCCCATTCTTGGGTTCACTCGATGTTGAATCCTACTCCCAACTGAATAGACATTGAACTGAGTATACTAGACTAAACTGTATTAATTTCACTGAATTTCATTGACTGATGGAATATTACTAAATTTTGTTAACTGACTGAGTTACTGAGGATTGAACTAAATACTACTGAGTTTTTCTGAGTGCTGAGAGTGACTGAATTCTACTGATCATCGCTTGACTGAGGTTATCTTGAAAACTGGCATTGGCTTTAGGTACACAGCTAAATTGTCAAGTATTAAATACCCATAGGACTCAATAGCATGAAAATAAATGAGACATAACACTACTTGAACACATGACCATAGTCAACAATTCATAATACTATCATTGAGGGATTTCATGAAGCATTTGCAAGTAATAAGCTTACATATGAATGGGAATACATGTTAACGTAATATAATTTCACAAATCCATACTTATGAGCATTCCACCAAATTATTACAAGACATAGTTTTAGCATGGGAGTCATTTTGAACATGTGGGTACATCATGAATTCATCATTGAGATCACAAATAGGTCATAATCCACAATTCTTATTCACTTGGTATTTTTACAAACACATGGAAGGCATAACCTTTTCTAGGGCATGAATCAACAACTAATACATCATGGCTATATCAAGCACTTCAAATTTAAGGATTTCAATCCTCATACTAACATGAAGTCAAGATAATTTAATAAAGATTCAACCTTGGAAATCATATCACAACGTAAACATGTGTACAATCAAACCCAGAACATGGAATTCAAAATTCATATTCTGAAAAAAGGGTTTTTTAAGCTCCAAGAGTGGAAAGGGCCATTGGATGAACACTTTACATACCTTGGTTGAAAATTTCTTGAAGATTGATGGAAGAAATCAAAGTTCCCATACCGAGTGTGAAAAACTGTCTCAGGGATATCCACTTCCCTAATCTTAAGTTGATGATACCCAGACTGAAGATCTATCTTAGAAAAAAATTTGGCACGTTGCAACTGATCAAATAAGTCATTTATCCTTGGAAAAGGATACTTATTCTTAACAGATACTTATTCAATTACCGATAGTCAATGCACATCCGACGGGAACCATTCTTCTTGCGCACAAATAAATTGGTGCACCCCATAGGGGAACACTAGGACAAATGAAGCCTTTATCCAAAAGATACTTAAGTTGCTCCTTAAGTTCCCTCAACTCTGCCGGAGCCATTCTATAAGGAGGACTAGATATTGGATGATTATCTGGAACTAAATCAATATCAAACTCGATCTCCCTATCCGGAGAAACACTAGGAAGATTATCCAAAAAGACCTCATGAAATTCGTTCACCACCAAAATCGAATGAAAAGAAGGACCTTTCGAGTTAGAATCTTTAACCCAGATCAAATAATAGAGACAACTCTTAGAAATTAACCTCCAATCTCAAACATAAAAAATAAACCTCCCCCTAGGAGCTAGGGAACTGCCCTCTCACTCTATAACTGGTTTACCTAAGAACCTAAAAACAACCTTACGGATCCTACAATCCAAGGACGCATAACAAAAGTGTAACCAATCCATCCTCAGAATATTATCAAAATCCACCATATACATCTTAAACAAGTCTTCCAAGGTCTGCCCACTACCAACAGCTACCACACCCCCCTATAAATCCCTTTTGCTATCACAAAGTCACCTACTCGGGCAGAAATAGAAAAAGGATCCAAAATAACCTCGGGATCAAAGCCCAAACACATAGCCACATATGAGGTCACAAAAGAAAGAGTGGACCCCAGATCAAGCAAATAATACACATCATAAGAAAAGAGTTGTAACGTACCAATCATGACATCAGGTGATACCTTAGATTTCTGCTGAGTAGCAAGAGCAGATAACCAATTTTGGCTCGCGTCGATACTAGAAGCAAAAACAGATGCAAAAATAACACCCTTTGGTGCAGAAGCAGAAGATGAAGCAATTGGATCCTTGCTCGTTCTCGAAGCACCCTTACAAATAGGATAATTCCTCAACATATGGCCTGGATGACCACATTTGAAATATTTGTCCCTCTCTTCATCACAAAAGCCCCTATACAACCTATCACAGAACCAGCAATGAGGACAATCCAACTGATCCCCACTCATATGAGTGGTGCCCAATTTAATCAACTTCTTTTCAAATTATCACCCGACTGTTTTGGGCAAGGACCACTAGCTGTAGAGATAGAACCAGAACTCTCCCACTTCTTCTTTAGCCACTTACCTCCATCCCGACCACCTTGTTATTGAGCACCACCCTATTTAAATGACCTGGACTTCTTACCCTACCTTTCCCCAAACTCAGTCTGTTTCCTCTTTTCTTTCTCCACTGTTGCATATGAATAACCAACCTAGAAATATCCATATCCTTGATCAGTAATGCATTCTTGCTTTCAAGGATCAAATCCTGAGATAGTCCTGAAGTGAACTTTCTCATCCTAGTCCCCATGTCAGACACAAATTCTAGAGCATACCTAGATAGCTGGTGAAACTTCAAGGCATATTCCTTGACAATCACTCTTCCCTGTTTCAAATTAACAAATTCCTTCGCCTTCGCTTCCCTTAACTCTTAACGAAAAAAGTAGTCCAGAAAAGCATTGGAAAAAGTCTCCCACAATAATGAATCCTCAACGTAATCACCCCTTACCTGATCCCATTCCTCGTACCATTGGTACACCACATCCTTTAGCTGAAAAGCCACAAAATTCACCCCTTCCATATTTTTGGCCTGCATTATCCTAAAGATTTTCTCCATTTCATCCAAGAAACCCTAAGGATCCTCCTTCACCTTCACACCAGTAAAAGTAGGAGTATTTTATCCTTTTTTGATAATGTAAAAGAAAACACTTGGTTTTGACAATTTAAACTATTTCAAAACATTAAAGAAAATATTGAAATAATTTAAGTAACTACAGAGTCGCCACTTTATTATAAGAAAATATCAAGAAAAACTAAAAATATTACCTAAAAGAAACAAAACAGAAAAAATATTTTAAGTGTAGAAATTTTGAGTAAGTGGTTCCGATTAATATTTTAGGAAGGCTTTTAAGGCACCTAAAATATGCGCTAACTTGCGATTATCCAGACTATTTGAAAACTACCTTTGACTAACTTTGAAAAAAAATAGAAATTATTTTTTTTGAAAAGAAGTTGATTAAGAAAACATTTCCTGAGGTTTATGCAAAATAAATTTTTTGGCGACTTAGTAGGGGATTTAACTAGGCCTTAGGAAACAACTAGCAAACAAACATAAAGATAAAGAGATATAGGAAGAGAGAGATCTAGACCCCTTTTGGCCCAAATTGATGAACCTGTCCAAAACTATTCGTTTGGGACTTTTTGGCCCACTTCCACTTGTCCTAAATTAGTCCCTTGGGCTTTCAGCCCACAACTATTTTACCTATATTAGTTTACAACTTTGGCTTCAAGGCCCAAATGAATTAATAAATAAATATACACGTAAATAAAGACAAGTAAAGAAATAATAAACAAATGAGACTTTCCGAGTCTCTTGGCTACTTTAACAATGCGTTTTGACTCAATTTTCTTTCTTCCAGCTCCTCGTATCTGTGCCATATGATCTCCTTTGGACTTAGCCTTTCAAAAATGAGTCAAAACTAAATGAGCCTCAATGACCCATAATTGACATCCGAAGGGAAAAGAGTCCATGTAGGACTCAAACGTACCCACATGAAAAGGAAAAGTAGAGTAATTAATAAATGTCCTAACATTAATATTCAAACAAAAATGCTAAAATATCATGCATCTTATTTAATAGTAGACAAATAAAATACAAAAAAGTGGTCAAGTTAATTTAGCAAAGATAAATTCTCATTTGAATTTCAACAGAAACAGATTTACACATTGGTCCGAGAATATTTGAATAAATTTACTTAGAAATAAAAGACCAAGTTTATGCATAACATGCAGCGAAATTTAATCAATAAATCAAATCAAGAAAGTGAACCAATGACAACCCTTTAAAGAAACAAGAAGGGAAGAGGAAATTCATGGATGTTTAATAGTAAATGAGTAGGAAAAAGAACAACAAAATCAAAAAGGCAAACCATGAATTTTAAGTCAATACAAGCCTCTCAACTTTGATATGAACAACCAGAGAAAAGACTTTTGAAGGGATCGTGTACTCACATAATCGGATAGTTTAGGGAGAATCACTTACATTTCCTCTGTCTGATTAAATATAACAGATTATGATCCCTTAGCCATTGAGAATCCAATCTCACATTATGTCTGGGTGTGTTTACCCTTAATTAACAGTATGAATAAGAGAAACAAACAAACTATTTTCTAACACAAAATCACTTGGATAAACAAGGAAGCATTTGGGCTAAGCAGAGGTAAAGGCTTGAATAGAAACTTTCATCACAATATAACAAATAGGGTTGGTCAACTTATACAATGCTCTAAAAAGAATATAGTTATTTTGGAGACAATGCAAGAACGGGAAATGCATAAATAATCTCCAATCATAAGAAAACATTGTTATTTCGGTACCCTACAAACTAATTCGTTGTAAAAATAGAGCCTTAATGTAGATAGGGATGAAAAGAACATTGTTACACGGGATTTCAACCATAAACAAGCAATGAGCGAGAAAATTAGCCAACGTTCTGACATACCATATGTTGAAAAAATAAAGCTTTTTTCTTCATTGATTGATGCAGGCAAATAAATAAAGCAATAAATCTAATCAACAACCAAAAGAAAACACAAAAAAGCAAACTTGTTAACTAGGCTTCAATTTCAATTTTTTTTTTTTCAATTTTAGCTTCAAACTTATGTTCAAATAGACCCTAAAGATCTAACAGACCATGTTAATGAAAGATAAGTTTCATACATCTCTCGATCCTACTTCATCCACTTATATCCATAAATTCCAAACAAAATTATATTTTTCAAAGCATTTCGAAGCTGAATTCTTCATTCTGATTAGTTATAGGAAATTAAACAAATTGGCAGGCTATATTAATGAAAAATAAATCAAACTTTATATGATATAGTCACTCCAAATATGTCACAAGCATATCTGAAAATCAGCCAACATTTATCACAACCTATGGCTTTTAAAACCTCTAACACCGAACATCCTAGCATATATACTATCCAAAGTACTACAAAAGAACGACAAGATGAAGAAGAAAATAATATCAAAACTAAATAGAATGAGGTATTACCTATTTTGGAGCAGCAAAATAAGACTACGAGCTACAGTTGGGATCTCGACCACCACCGTAAAGCTCCGCAGCTACTCCGAGAACCTTAAAGATTTTTAGCAATAATATGTTTTACTAAAAAAATAACTTTTTCTTGAGAGCTTTTTTCTAGCCTTCAAGACTAGGTTTTATTAGCTCTACAAGGAGCTTTATATAGAAAACAAATTGAGGAGATGAATTTGCTTCTGTCGATATGGGAACAACAATTTCAAGGGTAATTTCTGTAATTTTAATAGGGCAAATTTGAATTTTGAAAGAAGGATAGGATTATGAGGTGTATTGGAACAAAATCGTACCATACGTACCTTGAAACGCACAGATCAATCCACCTAGACAATTTCTAGAAGGTTCTCACAACTTTTATTTTTTTCCATGCACACCCTTTCGCTTCAAGAAGGCATGGTACAACGGCATTGGGGGTTTAACGGTGATGATTGGGTTTTGTCGTAGGGTCAAAATCAGGTTTTTGCCAGATTTAGAATTGTTGCTGTCGTTCAATGCTGTTGTTTACGATTTTGATTTTGGTGAAGCTGCTGATTGTTGTTATGAAAGAGATAATATAATTAGGTTGGGTCAGAGGGCTTGTTTCTGGACTGGACGACTGTTGTAGCAATTGGGCTGTGGTGGAGGTGTTGTTAGTCAGGTTGAAATTATTATTGTTTTGTACGATTAGCTGTTGTTATTGTTGAAGAGGATAGGGGATTGGGCTAGGTATTAGTTAATTTGGGCTGATGGGGCTAGTTTGGTATGGGTCAATTAGGATGAAATGTATGATTATTAGGAGGGTTTTGGATAGATTAGGATATTTTTGGTAATTTTTGGGGTTATTTATAAAAAAAAAACAAATAGATTAAGGGTTGGTCAATTTATTTAATTTTTGACCAAATTAAAGATTAATTGGCTAATTACAATTGTGGCCAATTTAATTTCGATTGTGGAAAAAATTAAATTAAAACCTGATACGAATAAATACCTCATTTAATCCTGAGCCTCTTGATTTAATAAAATCAAATACATATTTATTCAAAATAGATTATTTTTGTAATAAAATATATTTGTATCAAGATATTAATCATTTGAAATAATTTTCAAGATAAACCTTGATTAAAATCTGATATTTAGTAAAATAACTATTGAAGTAACAAAATTATATAATTTTATATAATTAAATACAATAATATCTAATCGCTACTTGAAATAGCAAAATTACTCAGAGCAATACTTTGAAAAGCTTTTTATTTTGATAAAATAAATATTATAATTTTATTTGAAAATCGACGAGCATTGGGACTAAACTTAGTTGTGGAGGGAAAAATTTAGGTGTCGACAACTGTTCCCTCCCTTTGGGTAGTATGTTTGCAAGTAACCCTGGACAAAGGGAGTTTGAAGTTCCTAATTTTCATTCGACCATAAATTCGCTTCTGCGAGAGGTTAATTTTCACCCGAGTTCCATGGAGTTATGGCCGGATCCCGGTATTAGGTTTCCTACATATCTTAGGTTACATGAGAATTCAGGCCATTTGTAGTTCATAAAGCTTGAGTTAAAGCATGATTTCAAAAAAATCACAAGTTATCTTGGCTTTGGAATTTTTGATGAAATTGATAGTTGGGGAATAAAGAAATTGGAGGGGTGGTTGGAATGCAGTCGAGTTTTCAACATAGAGTCCAACCTACGTATCCCCCGAGACTCAGGGAATCTGACTGCTTGTAGTTTGACTCAATCGATAGGAAAGATAGTCCTTTATTTTAGACAATCTTTGGCATAGGATGAGTGAAAAGTTATTCGAGTTATGAAAAAGAGTCTTGTAACCTCTAAACCATGAACACGGAGCTATTCACATCCATAGGTAAGAATTTACTTGAACATAATTTCCAAAACTTTATCTATCCTATATGTTCTTTCACTCAAATTTGAAAAAAAAAAAAAAAGGTTACCCTCAGTGTGAGTTTAAAAATATCTCAAAGGTGAAGCTGAAACCAGAATATCCCAGAATACCCACATGTCTTCTAATAAAGGTGTGGTTTGATGGTGGTGGTGATCCTCCTTTATCTCGCATCCAAAGATTTTGACATTCCTCTTTAGACTATGTCCTATTTTGCTGCTAAGAAAGAGTTCTATGTTGTTTTGCATCCCATCTGGAGTCATTCACACCTGTGGTTTTGATTTGAGTTTTTCATCCTCTCGAATCCTCTCAACAATGTCTCAAAAATCGTTAGTGCTAAACATAATTTACAAAAGGGATATATAGTCTTTTACTATATCTCCACGTGATTTATTGCCTAATTAGCTCATTTGTCGATTGAATATGCCCTTAAAAAGGGGTGGCCCTTTTGGACATCGATGATATTTTATGCAGAACGGTTCCTGCGAACATGTAGTCTTATGCTGATGCGGAAACCCTTTTGATCACCTACAACTCTCGTTGTATATGGAATGATAACCTCTCTGGTTGTTGACAATGATTCTTTGCATGTGACCTCGGGTAAATCTTGCGCATCTTTTGTATCTTACGACTTATAGATTTCCCTTAAATTATCAATCCTTGGATGATCTTGCACATTATCTGATGTTGGATATGAGGTGACTTACAGATATACTTTAAATTGTTATATTTTAGGTAATCTTGCACATTATCTAACCTTGGATAAGAGATGGCTTACCGATACCCCTTTAACTAGATTTCAAGTATTCCTGCACATCATCCGACCTTGGATACAATATGACTTATAGATATCTCTCAAATTGCTAGTCTTTGGGTAATCCTGCACATAATCGATCTTGGATATGACGTGGCTTATAGAGAACCCTTGGACATATCAATTTGATGATCTCACATATTCGTCGCTAAGGATTTAGTTGCGACTTATGGATAACCTTCACTCTATTAAATTTTGGATAACCTTGCGCACTATCCGGTTAGGATGTTGTTGCAGCCTATGGATGACCTATAGACTATCAACTCATAGTTAATCTTACACACTCTCCTATTTCAAATAATATGACTCATAGATGACACTCGGATTTTCAATTTAAGGAAATCTCATACGTCATCCGCTTTCAGATAGTGACTTAAAGATGTCCCTTTGAATCACGTGTTTTTGATGCATTCAAATATTGATTCATAAAATGGTTAGATATCCTCGACTCTGGGATAGATAGCCTTTATGGATATAAAATATTGAGATATCCTTGATACCAAATTATGCTATCTTTATCTGGTCAATGGATATTGGTGATCAAAAGTATCTTCCAAGGCCAGACCTAATCATCTTGCATGGAAAGCAATTATGAAGACTTAGTTGAATGGCACGATGGCCTTCTTGGCGATAAAATAACCCTTTTGGCATGGCCAACAGAATGAAATGGCCCTCTCGGTAATGGTATGAAATGACCCTCTCAGCGATGATATGAAATGGAATAACTCTCTCGGTAATGGCATAAAATAGCCCTCTTAGAAATGGCATAAAATAGCTCTCTCGGTGATAATATGAAATGGCCCTCTCAGCAATGGCATGAAATTGACCTCTTGGTGATGATATACAATGGCTCTCTCGGCAATGGCATGAAATGTCCCTCTCGGCAATGGCATGAAATGACCCTTTTGGCAATGAACAGTTTCACATGATTCTATTTGTCTGTGTTTTTGCTTACTACACGTACCTGTGCTCAAGGCCTACAGTTAATAGACACAATGTCGCTTTTACTAGCAACCATTGGCAAATTTTATGCAATTTTAAGTGACAAATACTCAATATTGTAGTCTGAAGGACTTATTTTCCTATTAATCTTCTTTTTTGAAGAAACAATTGAATAGCAGATCCACTGGATGCAAGTAAATGGGGTAAAACTATTTTACAATGATTACTGAAATACTGTTTGCTTTATTTTAAGGAAAATTTTGAGGTTGACTTTCTGCTTTTCCTTTTATTAAATGACCCTTTTAATTGTTGTATTTACTGTGCCAACTCCTTTGAATGCACCTGCACTCAAGGAAGTAATTTGTAGACACAAAGTCGCTTTTGCTAGTGATTATTTTTTAGAAATATTCTAAGCAAAATATTCATAAGGATGATAAGATGCCTTTGTTTGTCATTCATAATCTTTTGAAATGAGATAGACAACTCAAAAAGTCCTTGACAGATGGGTGTTGAACCTTTTTTTGGGCCACCAAAAATACAATTCCTAATCAACTTATGTTGGGTATGGCTCCCAATTCACTTGGAATTTTTGAAGAATATGCTCATTTTTGTGTATTGATCCCTGCATCCACAGAAAAATGATTAGTTTTGAGTGAAACTACTCTGTGTTGACCTCCATCGATCCTTGATCTACTCCTTGCCATCTTTTGGGTGTTTCGTCATGTTGGGACTTCCACCCTGACTCCCCATTCCGGTAGATGCCTAGGCAATTACTAAGTAAAAATATTTGTATAGATTTTTTAAAGTAGTCTTAATTTTAATAACTAGGTTCAAAATTTCTATAAAGCCTTAGAAAACCTCTGCTAGTCATGTCATGTACAAGCTCAATGAACATCTTTCTCGTGGTTCCAATTATATCCAATGTTTGATGGAGGAAATCCATGGATTCATCATCGTCGCATCTTTCTATTAGAAGATTTATCATAGCAAAAAATTTAGTCTACCTAGATTTGGTCACAGCCAGCGATTTCAAAAACTTGACTTTGACCTCTGGTGCCGGAGAATTTGAAATATATTCCAATATATTAGTGGAAATTTTGAGGACCTCCTCAAAATTTCTGCCCTAGTTTACTACTATTTGAGATGATCTTGGCTTGAGAGCATCTAAAGTCTTCACGGGTCTTTATCTTCTTTATTGGATGATGATCTCTCTCTCACAAATTTTTAAGATTCCTTCTCAAAAATTCTACCAAGATTCCATTTTCTGGGGTTAGATGATCGAGTCGTTGGGGCGCCTACGTATCCCGTTAAAGCGGGAATCAGGTCAAACATAGTTCAGGACTATGCTAAGGATATGTATAAAAATATAATGGGTTGACCAAGTCAAACATAGGCCGCCTACGTATCCCTTTCTTGGGAATTCAGGTCGTCACATAGTTCATACATAAAGAAAAGGATAAATTCTCCTAAGGGATTTACCGAACCTGACATAGGCTGCCTACGTATCACTTTCTTGCGAATTTAGGTCAAACATAGTTCATACATAAAAGGAAAGGGATTCTAGACAATTACATATCATAGAAAAATACCATCATAAAGGCGATTACAAATAAAGCAAGGAAATAAAAACTTAAAACAACCTTCAAACAAATTATCTCTTTACCACATCGAAATTGATTGGTTTGGTCCACTCTTAACCATCCATATCATATAGGATTAGGGCTCCTCCATATAGAACCTTTCGAACTATATATAGTCTTTTCCAATTTTGAGTGAACTTGCCTTTGTACTCTTCTTGGTGAGAAAATATGCGTTTGAGAACCAATTGTCCAACTTCAAATGTTCGAGCTCTTACTTTCTTGTTGAAGGCATAAATCACCCTGTGTTGATAAAACTAACCATAACATACGACAATCATTCTCTTCTCATCAATCAACATGAGCTGTTCATAGTGAGCCTAAACCCATTTTTCATTACTTAATCCGGCTTCTTGAATAACCCTGAAGAAAGGTATTTCAACCTCATCAGTTATCACAACTTCATTCCATAAACAAGTAGGTTAGGAGTTTCCCTAGTTAAATTTCATGCAATATCTCGTGCCATGATTTGTCATTTTCGACGATCATTCACAAAATCTTCTTGATGCTCTTATTGATGGCTTTCACTTATCCATTCATCTATGGACGATATGCGGTCTAGTTGCATGAACAATCTTGAACTGATCACAAATCTTATTCATCAAGTGACTGTTCAAGTTAGCCCTATTATCACTAATAATTGACTCTGGCATTCCAAATTAGCAAATCGAGTTATTCTTAACAAAATCTTAAACTACCTTCTTGGTGACGGCTCTTTATGAAGCAGTTTTGACCCACTTAGTGAAGTAATCAATAACAACCAAAATGAATCTATACCCATTTGATGTCGGTGAATCTATTGGCCCGATAATATCCATACCCAAAGCTACGAAAGGCCAAGGTGAACTCATCGCATAAAGATCATGTGGGGTCATTCGAATCAAATCTCCATGTATCTGGCATTTTGGGAACTTCTGCACATACTTGCTATAATCATTTTCCATAGTATCCAGAAATAACCAGTTCTCAAGATCTTTCTAACAAGGGAAAACCCATTCATGTGGGGTCCCCAGACTTCGACGTGTACTTTCTTTATTAATCTTGTATCTTCCGTGGTATCGACACATCTTAAGAATCCTAAGTCTGGAGTTCTCCTGGAAAGGATTTCCTCACTTGGAAAATAATTTTTTGCCAAACACCGAATTGTCTTCTTCTAATTGTTATTGGCCTCTTCAGGATGTATTCCATATTCTAAATACCTTTTGATATCATAATACCACGTCTTTCCGTCAGGCTCCTCTTCGACGTGCGTGTGGGTTGTTCCTTTAAGCTTATTTCTAAATGACAAATGTAACTCTAATTTAGGTGCTGAATCATGGAGGATATAGTATCCAAATCATCAACGAACTCATTTCGTACCCTCAGAATATGTCTGAAATCAACTTCCTTGAATCATCCACACAAATCCTGCACCAGCTCTACAAAAAGAGTAATCTTGGAGTCCTTTACCGCCCATTCCCCCTGTACCTGGTGAATCAGCAAATCTGAGTTTCTGATGACTAGCAATGCACGAACATCCATATCAAGTGCCAACTTGAGACCTAGGATGGAAGCCTCATATTTATCCATGATATTGGTATATGGAAAGCGCAATTTAGCGGTTGCTAGATAGTGTTGGCCTGTTTTTAACATCAAAATTGCTCCAATTTCTGAGCCTTTGAAGTTGACCGCTCCATCAAAGAACAATCTCCATCCGGTATATATCTCTGCAATGTCTTCTCCCACGAATAAAATCTCCTCATATGGAAAGTAAGTTTGAAGTGGCTCATAGTCATTATCAACTGGATTCTCAGCTAAATGATCCGCTAAGGCTTGCCCTTTTATTGTCTTTTGAGTTACATACATAATTTCGAATCCACTCAGCAACATTTGCCATTTGGCTAACTTTCCCGTAGGCATAGCTTTCTGAAAAATATACTTTAACAGATCCATTCTATAAATGAGGTGTGTTGTGTACGAGAATAGATAATGTCTCAACTGTTGTGCAGCCCAGGTCAAAGCACAACACATCATTTCTACAAGAGTGTAGTGAGCTTCATATGGCATAAAATTTTTACTCAAGTAGTAGATTTCTCTCGCTTTTCTACTGGTCTCATCATGTTGCCCGAGGACACACTCGAAAGCATTTTCTAAGACTGACAGGTAAAGCAACAATGGACTTCCCTCCCTTGGTTGAACTAAAACAGGCAGAGCGGACAGATATTCCTTGATTCTGCCAAAAAAATTCTAACATTCTTCTATTTAGTCATTCAATGCATCTTTCTTCAGCATCTTGAGAATTGGCTCACATATAACTATTGATTGGGCAATGAATCTGCTAATGTGATTCAAATGGCCTAGGAAACTCATAGCCTCTTTCTTGGTCCTTGGCGGCGGTAAAACTTGAATTGTCTTGATCTTGGATGGGTCTAGTTCGATGCCCCTTATGCTGACTATGAACCCTAGTAATTTCCCAGCTAGCACACCAAAAGCAAACTTAGCAGGATTCAACTTCAAGTTATACTTTTTTAGTCTGTTGAAGAACTTTTCCAGATAGGTCAGACAGTCTGAACTCTTGCGGGATTTGATAATTACATCATCCACATACACCTCAATTTCTTTATGAATCATATCATTAAAAATCATCTTCATAGCCTTCATGTATGTTGCACCCACATTCTTGAGACCAAATGGCATCACCCTGTAATGATAAACACCCCAGGGCGTAATGAAAGATGTCTTTTTTGCATCTTCTTCATCCATTAATATCTAATGATACCCTGCCAAATAATCCACTAAAGATTGTATTTCATGCTTCACAAATTTATCGATAAGGATGTGGATGTTGGGTAGCAGAAAGTTATCTTTAGGACTTACTCTATTCAAATCTCTGTCGTCAACAAAAATTTGGATCTTGCCGTCTTTTTTGGGCACTGGGACAATATTGGCTAGCCATGTTATATATTTTGTGACTTCCATAATCTTATATTGAATTTTCTTTTTAACTTCTTCCTTGATTTTCAAACTTAGGTCTGGCTTGAATTTTTGCATTTTCTGCTTAACTGGATCAAACTAGGGATTGATTGGTAACTTGTGTGACACGATATTGGTTATCAATACCAACATATCATCGTAAGACCAAGAAAATATATGAAGGCACTCTCGTAGCAAGAAAACGTGTTCTCTCTTTTGCGCTTCTATTTAGTAAACACTAACACTTGTCTCTTTGATTTCATCATGATCGTCCAAGTTGGTTGTTTTAGTTTCCTCCAGGTTGGGCTTCTCTCAATTTTTAAATTTCTCTATATCTTCCACTCACCGCTCCTCATCACCTTCTTTCTATTCATTATCATCCACCTTGCTTTGTTCCTTTAAGCCTTGACATGACATAATATTGGCAAGTTTTAAATTACTAATACTAAAATAAACAAACAAACCAAGTTTGACAATAATAATATAATAAAATACAATAATATAATCATATTTCAAGATAACTTCTTAAATAAAGAAGACTTTTTCATTAAAATTTGGGAAATAATTACAAACTATGGCTCATGACCTATGCAAATATGGACCCGTGCCCTTTGAAAGCAGTAAAACATGAAAAGAAAATTTAAGACATAAAAGGGTGGATCATAGGGCCTCCTCCGGATCATCACTAATTTTTAAAACTACTAGTAATTTCCCTTTCATTAACCACAACAGGTGATGAGTTATGAGTAAAGTGAAGGTCTAATTTTGCAAAGCCTCTCCTGGCGCAACCTTCCTCACCCCACTAGACTTCGGAAAATCTTCTGGTATAACATTGCATCCCTTAAACAAATTTCTTATCCCATCCCCAAGTCCATCATCTTTTTACATCTCACGATCAGGAAATGACTAGTACAGGAGTGGTAATGGTTTAGACAGACTCATCTTTGACTTATCCTCAACCATATCTTTCTTTCTTAGCTGGTATTCTAACCCATACTTAGATGCTTTTTTTGGAACCATAATGGGCGCAATAATTCCTTCTAAATTCCTACCCAAGTCCCAACTGGGCTCAAACCTATTTCTTAACGTCACAGTCATAATCATTTTGTAGACAAAAGGCATTGGCGTTTGTGGCACCAAATCTTTTGTTGCATTACTTACAATTTCCACGATATAAAAACTACTATCCCTCATAATATCTTCAATCATAGGCACATAACCATTAGGAGGATTTAAATGGCTTCTTTTACCTTGAATGACTATTTCATGGTCTTCCCAAATAAACTTCAATAATTGATGAAGGGTTGATAAAATTGCCTTTGCGCCCTGGATCCATGGTCTTTCAGGGGAAGGCTGTAACTAGGATGTATATCCATAACATGAAATTTAGCCTTGAATTCAGCAGGTCCCATTTGGATGTACAAGTCAACTTCTCCTATGGTATCCCTCTGCCCTCAATCAAAAGTTCACACATTAACAAGGCTATGGAAAAAATTTCTCAAGGCATAGCCTACTTGAACCAATGTGGAAAGAGGATAAATATTCATACCAAATTCGTCATCTATCAATACCCGATTTATTATATAATCCAAACAACTACCAGTGATGTGTAAGGCTTTGTTATGGATCACCCCCTCAAAAGGCAACTCTTCCTTACTAAATGACATGTGATGATTTCCCACAATGTTCCATATTATCGCGGCCAGATTTTTAATACTCATATCTGTGAGAACATATGCTTCATCTAGGGTTTTCAATATAGCTTGTCGGTGGTATTTCAAACTCATTAACAGCACCCAAATAGAAATCTGGGCTGGAGTCTTTTCTAAATGCTTGACAATTCAATACTTTTATGGTTTCATACGCCTCCAAAATTCCTCAACCTCCCCTTCAGTGATTGTCCTTTTCTTTGAATCTCTTCTGTTGGTCAAATCCTTTGGAATATAGTATAGTCTAGAATGTGTCATCCCTTGGGCAGTGACAGTCTCCATAATAAATTTCTTTCTAGGCGGTGGAATATATACCTGCATCGGAGTTGTCATCAATATAAATGGGGGCCTTTCATTACACTTAAGTTAGCCATGACTTTCTCTATCTTATCCACTCTTTTGACCTTTTTGGTTTTTTTTGAATCCACCTTAGTAATAGTCTTGCTAGATACCCACTCTCCTTCTATTTTAATCATGCTAACCATGGTTCCCCCATGATTAGGAAATAGATTAGTGGTGATATTTGGTATCAGTTCCTGAAAAGTGATGACCTTCTGATCAATCAAGTCTTAGATCATGTGTTTTAAGTTGATGCAATCTTGAGTATGATGCTTGGCTGCTCCTGAATGATAAGCATAGACTTGATCGACCTAAAAGAATCGGGAATTGAGATTGGTAGGTTTTGATTGGATAAGATATAGATAGCAAGCTTTTTTTAATAATTCAAAGAGCTGGGTGCAACTTTCAACCAATGGTGTGAATTTTCTAGGAGGTTTTTATTCGAGGTTTGGATGTAAAAGGGGTTATACTGGTTTAGATTAGTAGGAGGAGGTACTTGATGATAGTTTGGAGGCGCTTGGACGTATATTTGGTTGTTTGATAGGGAAGCTTGAAAATACAGCTAATAATTTGGCTACGAGACTTAGTATTAGGGTAAAATATTTGGCTGTGGAGCTCGGTGTTGGAATCGGATATTTGGAAGTAGATTTTGGTATTGGGATTGGATATTTGGAAGTGAAGCTTGGTATTGGGGTTAGATATTTAGAAGTAGAGCTTGGTATTGGGGTTAGGAGTTTGGAAGTGGAGCTTGGTATTGGGGTTGGGCATAGATACATGCTAAAAACTTGGTGGCGGCAGAGAGGAAAGAAAGTTCCTAGGCTTGAATTTCTTCTTCCATTTAGTAACAGAATTAGTAGAGACCACAGTCACATCCTTCCTTTTCTTCTTTGGGAACGTAGAAGATCCAGATGACGTTGGGGTTTTGATAATTTTTCCTATTCGAATGCCTTCATCTAGTGATTCCCTAATTTTTACCAAAGCTGCAAAATTTTCCCTGACCACAGATACCATCCTGGTATAAGATTCTCTCTTTTGAGCACGAGAGAAAACTGACAACATTTCATCCTCAGACATGAGAGATGTACTTTAGCAGCTTCTTTTCTCCAATAAAAGGCATAGTCTCGAAAACACTCATCATTCTTCTGCTTGATCTGATCTAGTGAGTATCGATCAGGGACTATCTTAACGTTAAATGCAAATCTATTAAGAAAAAATTTAGCCAACGACCTCCAACTAGACTATCTTTTCAGTTCCTGAGATCTGAACCAATCTAAGGCTTCGTCGCTTAAGCTTCGGTTAAATAAATGCATTAATAATGCCTCATTTCTTCCTACCCCAACTATTTGATCACAATACCTTCTTAGATGGGCTATGGGATTTTTGGTACCACTGAACACTTTAAACTTAGCGACCTTATATCCTTTTAACAGGTCTACCCCAGGGTGCACACACAGATCATCGTACCCCAAAGCATCATTATCCCCTGTCCCAAGAGATTCTTTGATCCTTATAATCTCTTTATTTATGGCCAGCAACTTCTTTTCATGTTTGCTCCTCCACTTATTTTCCTTCTCTTTATAATGGTATACCTTGTGATTGGAAAAGGGATTATAAATCTCAGGAGATATGATGACATGAGAAGGATTTGGAAGGGTAGCTTGATTTTGAGGATGATAAAAGGTTGGGTGGTAGCTGGGGAGGACGTTTGGGAAATTGAGAACATTTTGTGGAATTTGAGAGTAGTTTGGTGGAATCTGAGAGGGATTTTGTGGATTTGGAAATGAGTTTTGTGGATTTAGAGATAGATTTTGTAGATTTAGGAGCAGGTTTTGTGGGTTTGAAAATGGGATTTAGGGATTTGTGAACGAATTTTGTGGATTTGGAGATGGATTTTGTGGGGTTAGTGATGGATTTTATGGATGGTAAGCATCTGGGTTATTTTTTTGATTATTGTTTTGGACAACATGAATTGGAGGATTATTGATTATGGGATCTGTGGTAACTGGGAAGCTGTGGCGGACGATATGTTAGTTGGATGGTTCCTGAGAATAGGCATACCAAGGGGAGAAATTTAGAGTAGAGGCTCGTGCCCTCCTGGGGTAGGAGCGTTGATAGTGATGGGAAAATTAGCCAAATCTCTAGTACGATTCATCTCCTCTTGAAGCATTTCTAATTTTCTCGACAGTTCAACAATTATTTCGCTTAGTTCTGCTATCACATTATCCCGATGTTCAATGCATTATCTTCATCGTTTCCAGTCATATTTGAATAATGGTTAGGGGATGGGATTATGTGAACTTTTGATCGGGTGAAGTAAGGATGTTTTGCCAGCTTGTTTTAACACGGACTAGTTTTTTGTTATCAGTAAAATAAAATAACTCAAAGGCAGATGTGTTAGATCCTATATATGATAAATAATGCAAGATATTTGACAAGAAGTAACCATATAGAGTTGTTTGCATCATAGGCAAACTGACTCACAATATCATAGTGGATGAATTTGTCTTTAATTCAAGGAAATGACATAAACACATAAAACAGTTATATTACATAACAACATTGTACTAAGCGTTTATCGTACTTTGGGTGACCCTTTAGAGCCAAGGGTTGGCCTAGCGAATTGTGAAGGAAATATATTTTCTGAAAACCAATCCAATATCCCTCAAATCTACATATATATATATATATATATATATATATAAGGGCACAAACGCCTACAAAAGTAACATAAGAGGGATACAATTCTTTAGGGAAAAGGAAAATAACATGAAAGAACGAACAAGTCCCACACAGGGGATAGAAAAACTAGCTCCTAGATGCTCCTTCATTGAACTTTGCCTTCTTAGATTTATCTACCTCTTGCCAAATGTGATATTTGTTGATGATCAGGTGACTCCTGTATAACAGTGCTTTGTTCTCGTAGGTCATCTTTCCTATGCTATCAATCTGAGAAACCATACAATTATCCAAATCGATCAGACACTGTCTAGCATCATCAACCTCTTACCTAGATCGCTTTAACTCTTCTCTAAACTGGTGTATGGTGGAGGAATCCTTCATATGCATCTGTTGGCACGTGATCTCACTTATTTGGAATTCATCCTGAAGCATGTAAAGTCGGATATGATGTACTGAATCAACACCAATAATTTGAGTGGATACATTCGGACCCAAAACCAATGCTTCGACGAGATTCTTCTTCAACCGCTTCTTGTATGTGTCACTAACTTTGGGTTCATACCACATATGAAAAAAGACTTCCTCTATTTTTCTTCTCTTCCACCCATCCACTTTCATGAGTAGAGTTTCACCTTCTTCACACTCGATGATGAATCTAAGCATAGGCGTCGTTTGTGGTATCACCTGCCTGATTTTGAATTGTCTAAGAACCCTGTTGGGATTATAAGGAAAATTTCCCCTAAGTCATGGAAGTACTAGGAAAGGTCATTCATCCCCTCGAGTAATGTACTTTCCTAGACGAATATAATTGATTGACCACTGAATGTTGTCATCACTCAATTCCCCTAAAACCTTGAACCAAAGTTTTGGAGACTCTTTCTTCTTAAACCTATGTAGGAATAACCACATGTCTTATGGTGATAAAAGATCTTCCCTTGTCCAAATATCCGGCTGCCACATTCTAGGATTATTCAGTAAGTGTGTCATCATCCACTATTGCAAGATAAGGTTGCAACCTTGAAAGAAACGATCGGCTTTGGCACATTCCAATGCTCGATATATTTCAGCGATAGGGGATAAGGTGTGGAATATCTTAGTGAGACTGTAATCCATTCAGTTAAAGAGAGTATGCATTACCATAACGACCCTCGTATGGATAGTGCCATTTTCTCCTTCTGGGAACACCATTGTTCCAAGTAAGCCCACCACAGAAGCAAATGCTTTCTTCTCCTTCCATTTTTCTTATAACTCAAATTTATGACCGAACTTCTCAAAAGTGTTATACCTTCCAAATCAGCAATACAACTCAAGAAAAGATATATTTTCCCCAACCAAGTGTCATCATTGATTGCAAAGACTTTCTTGATCTCTTAACGATTCCACATGCTAGGGACTAGAATATTGTTGTCTGATGTACTCCTTCTCTTTCTGTACATCGATGCTTTCATAACAAGTCAAAACTTCTTCAATAGTGGGTGTCAACTCCACTTCCCCGAATCAAAATACCATGTTGTCATCATCCCAAAACTTTGTTAGTACGTGAATCATTTCAGGACAGGTGTCCATCTCTATAAGCAAAGGAAGATGTCCAACATCTGTACTAAGAGTCTCTTTGTCTTTTGGATTCATATGAGTCCACCATATTTTCAGGAAATTGTCAAGTTCGTTAACCATCTTGAACTTTTTGTACGGGCACGGTTGGGCTATTTCCTACATGAAAGTAAGCAGAATAAGCCTTCCCCCTACCCCAAAAGATAATGGATTGTATTTAAACAAACATATATTTCTTCAACACATAAACATAATTCATCTATAATTGACACGTGGCCAATAGACGTAGGGCAGATTTTTTAATGGTCCCAACACCCCTTCGGGCATTGGGTTGTCCTAGTCTCATGACTAAAAGAGTGTTTTGGGTTAGCTTTATCCTGGGTTTAGCCACAGATTCCCAAGCGGACAACTTGGGTTTGGAAATACGAATAGCCTCCGACCGTCTAACGCTTCGGTAAACCGTTGTATTCCTAACACTTGATTTGGACTTGAACAACAGGGGCTGGGACATCCATGAAATCCAAAAAATTTACTAATGAGAATGTGGGATTATGCCATCAAATGCAATAATTAATAATCGCAATAAATTAACACATAAGTACGTAAACATGTTAAACATTACAATAGTCAGACAAAGAAGCTAATTCAAATATTTGGTTAGAACCTAGTTAAAATTCTCCAGCGGAGTTGTCATTTCTGTTTTGCTCTTTTTTCGACAACGTTAAAAAAACTCTTGGATTTCGACTATTTAAACTATTTCAAAATTTTAAAGAAAATTTTGAAACAATTTTAGAAACTACAGAGTCTCCACTTAATTTTTGAAAAAAATATCAAGAAAAACTAAAAATATTACCTAAAAGATTCAATATAGAAAAAATCTTTAAGTTTAGAAATTCCGAGTAAGTGGTTCCTATTAATATTTTAAAAGGTTTTTAAGGCACCTAATATATTCGCTAACTTTCGGTTATCCGGACTATTTAAAAACTATCTTTGACTAAATTTGAAAAAAATAAAGAAGTAGTTTTTTAAAAAAGAAGTTGATTAACAAAAGATTTTTTGAGGTTTATGCAAAATCAATTTTTTGACGACTTAGTAGGGGATTTAACTAGACCTTAGGAAACAGCTAGCAAACAAACATAAAGAAAAAGACATAACAGGAAGAGAGAGGTCTAGACCCCTTTGGGCCCAAATCTATAAACCCGTCCTAAACTATTCGTTTGGGCCTTTTTGGACCACCTGCACCTATCCTAAACTAGTACCTTTGGGCTTTCAATCCACAACCGCTTCACCTGTATTAGTTTACAACTTTGGTTTCGAGGCCCAAATGAATGAATAAATAAATAAATACGAAAATAAAGACGAGTAAATCAATAATAAACAAGAGACTTTCCGAGACTCTTGGCTACTTTAACAATAGATTTTTGATCCAATTTTCTTTCTTACAACTCCTCATATATGTGCCATGCAATCGCCTTTGGACTTAATCTTTCAAAAATGACTCAGGACTAAATGGGCCTCAATGGACCATAATGGACATGTGAAGGGAAAAGAGTCCATGTAGGACTGAAACGTACCCACATGCAAAGAAAAAGTAGAGTAATTAATAAATGTCCTAGCATTAATATTCAAACAAAAATGCTAAAATATCATGCATCTTATTTAATAGTAGGCAAATAAAATACATGAAAGGGGTCATTTGATTTAGCGAAGATAAATTCTCATTTGAATTTCAATAGAAACCGATTTACACATTGGTCCGAGCATATTTGAATAAGTTTACTTAGCAATAAAATACCAAGTTTATGGACAACAAATAGGGAAATTTAATCAATACGTCAAATGAAGATTTAAGTGAACCAGTGACATCCCTTTAAAGAAATAAGAAGGAAAGAGGAAATTCATGGATGTTTACCAGTAAATGACCAGGAAAAATAACAACACAATCAAAAAGGAAAACCATGAATTTTAAGTCAATACGAGCCTCTTAACTTCGAGATGAACAACCAGAGAAAAGACTTTCAAGAGGTCGTGTACTCACATAATCGGGCAGTTTAGGGAGAATCACTTATATTTTCTCTATCTGATTAAACATAATAGACTATGATCCCTTAGTCATTGAGAATCCAACCTCCCATTATGGCTAGGTATGTTTATCCTTAATTAACACTATGACTTAGAGAAATAGACAAACTATTTGCTAACACATAATCGCTTCGATAAACAAGGAATCATTTAGGCAAAGTAGAGGCAAAGCTTGATTAGAAACTTTCATCACAATATAACAAAACAGGGCTGGTCAACTTATACAATGCTCTAAAAAAACAGTTATTTTGGAGACAATACAATAACCAAAAATGCACAAATAATCTCCAATCATATGAAAACATTGTTATCTCGGTACCCCACAAAGTAATTCACTGTAAGAATAAAGCCTTAATGCAGATAGGGACGAAAAGAACATTGTTACAGGGGATTTCAACCATAAACAAGCAATGATCGGGAAAATTAGCCAATATTCTGACAGACCATATGTTGAAAAAATAAAGCTCTCTTCTTCATTGATCGATGCAGTCAAATAAATAAAGTTATAAATCAAATCTACAACCAAACAAAAAAAAAAGCCAACTTGTTAACTAGACTTCAATTTTTAAAAAAAATTTCAATTTCAGCTTCAAACGTATGTTCAAATCACCCCTAATGATCTAACAGACCATGTTAATAAAAGATAAGTTCCACAAATCTCTTGATCCTACTTCATCCGCTTATATCCCCAAATTTCAAATAAAATAGTATTTTTCAAAGCATTTCTATGCTAAATTCTTCATTCCGATTAGCTATAGGCAAGTAAACAAATTGACAGGCTATATTAATGCAAAATAAAGCCAACTTTATGTGACTAAGTCACTCCCAATATGTCACAAGCATATCTGAAAATCAGCCGACATTCATCACAACCTATGGCTTTCAAAGCCTCTAACATCGTACATCCCAGCATACATACTATCCAAAATGCTACAAAAGAACGACAAGATGAAGAAGAAAATAAAATTGAAACTAAATGGAATGAGGTATTACCTGTTTTAGAGCAGCAAAATGAGACTACGAGCTACCTTCGGGATCTCGACCACCACCAGAAAGCTCCGCAGCTACTCTGTGAATATTAACGACTTTTAAGGACTATATTTTTTACTAAAAAAATAACTTTTGCTTAAGAGCTTTTTTCTAGCCTTCAAGACTTGGTTTTATTAGCTCTACATGGAGCTTTATATAGAAAACAAATTGAGGGGATGAATTTACTTTTGTTGATGTGGGAACAACAATATCAAGGGTAATTTTGACAATTATAATAGGGCTAATTTGAATTTTGAAAGAAAGACAGAATTATGAGGTGAATTCAGTATTGACTCGTACTATCCGTACCTTGAAACGCGCAGCTCAATCCACCTAGATAATTTCTAGAAGGTTTTTGCATCTTTCAACTTTTGTCATTCATACCTGTTCACATCAAGAAGGCATGGGATGATGGCATTGGGGGTTTGATGGTGACGATTGGGTTTTGTCGCGAGGTCGAAATTGGATTTTTACTGGATTAGGAATTGTTGTTGTCATTCAATGTTGTTGTTCGCAATTTTGATTTGGTTGAAGCTGTTGACTGTTGTTATAATGAGATAATGTAATTGGGTTGGGTCGGAGGGCTTATTTTTAGGTTGGGGAGGCTATTTTTACAATTGAGCTCTGGTGGAGTTGTTGTTAGTCGGGTTGAAAGTGTTGTTGTATTGTACGTTTGGCTATTGTTATTGTTGAAGAAGATAGGGGATTGGGCCGGGTATTGGTTAATTTGGGCTGATGAAGCTGTGTAACACCCTGTACTTTTTCCTAACTTAAATTCATCCCGAGAATGTCAAAGATTTTCTTCTAAGATGAATACCTTTTATTTCATGTGGTATTTTCAAGATTTTGACTTTCCATTATACGGGAAATTAAATAAGTTTTCCATCAACATAAGATTTGCCCAAATCTGACACTCGGTAAAGGAGTTATGGCATTTCTAAGTTGACAGTGTGCCACCTGGGCACTTAGCGCATCACGGAGAAGGCAAAATCTGCAATTGTCGAATTCCAGTGGCCCTCCATGATAGCCTCACATCGCGGAGAAGCCCATTTTCTCAATTGTCTCATTCCAGTGAGATTTCACGATTCGGTGCATTATGTCAATGGCCAAAATGGCAATCCAAGAGGCACTGCGATTGTGGTGCGTCGCGATGAACCCCTAGTTCCCGCTCGTCCTTTTTTAAGAGAGCCACCACGATAGTAGCGCGTCGCAGTGGCCCAGTAAATCAGAATTTTTGGTCGATTTCCAGTTCTGATTTAAAGTTTAATAGGGGTATTTTGGTCAATCCCCAGGCCCCAATCCATCCAAAACACATCATTAAGCATATACCAAAGCACTTTATGCATATTTCATCACTTTTTTCTCAAAATAAAACTAAAGATCATCAAAGTTCCTTCTCCAAGAAATCCAATTCTTCCATTAGTTCTCCAAGGAAATTCAAGATTAAGGATTCCCAATACAAGAACCCTAAGAATTCATCTTCAAAGCATCAATAGAGATCCAATATCCAAGTTTTAGTATCTAGTTCATCAATTGAGGTATGTGGGGTTATGAACAAGGACAACCCTTTCATACTTGAGCCCAAAACTTATTTTAACTATGGATTTACTGAATTTTATATGATTTTCCAGGAAATTGAAGTTAGGGTTTATATCCATTAATGTTATTTACAAGCTTATGAGATTTCCAATGATTTAGAAGTTGAATTACATGATTATGTTTATATTTTCATACATATTGCAGAAATTTCTAGATTTTGAATTAATTTCTGAATGTTTACATTATCAAGCATGAGCAATTTGATGTTTTAACATGAGATTTATGCATGGGGTATTATCCCAAGATTGAATAGTATTACTTCATGAAAGATGATGTTTTAATCATCTTATGAGCAGACTATTTTCAGTTTTCAAAAAAAAAAGCTTTGATCTTTTGATCATCGGTTTAGCCATGGAATCCACTTTACAGAATTTATATCAATTATATATACAGATTTACTCAGATAAAAGCATTTTTAGTTTCATAATGAACCATTATACTAGTTTAAAGTGGATTTCCAATAGAATGAGCATAAAGACTAAAAAAGGAGTAGTATTTAGCACCGAGCGGGAAGTGTGGGATTAGCGTGCCCTATCTTCCACAGAACTACGTAGCCAACGTAGGTACAAATTATGAGATTATTTCCATTTCTATATGGATGAAAGATTTAGCTTGTGATCGGTCGCATGGAAAATAGGTTATACTCCCTGGCAAGAGTATGACTCCTCTCCCCAACGTGAGGATTCCTCTTTAGGGGGACAAGAATGTTGGACTCCATGAATGCTTACATGGTTTATGTAAGTTAAGAGAACCTCCCTACTAGTAAAAGTAAATAAATAGTTTTGAGTATTTCCTTACTAGTAAAGAAAAGCTTTGAAAGAATTCCCTTCAGATAAAATATTTTTTCCATACAGAATAAGTTTTCAGATTTCTAAAACCCTTCAGATAAAGTGTTATCCTTAAAGTTTTAAAGCTTTTAGATTACAGATTTTAGAACAGAAAGAGTAACAGGAAAGTTTTCAGGAAACTAAGTGTAAAGGCGTATAACTTTATTTCAGATTATGCTTTACAGAAAGATTATAGTTACAGATTCCAACTTTCAAATTTTAGATTTTAGAGTGAGTCCTTTCTACACTTAGACAGTATGATTTAAAGAGAGAATACAAGTACAGCTTGTAGAACTAAATATTATGGCTCACGAGATTTATAAAGTATGTTTTACTCCTTATTGCTACATATTACAGTATTTCAGATATTCCAACTTATGTGAGTCATTTACATTTAGCATACATTATTTTATAAATGATAAATACGAGATGATGTTTTACTTATGCATTTCACCCCCATATACTCAGTACATCCTCAAAGTATTGATCCACATATACGTCTATGTGCTACATTGTCTCATAATATAGGTGCAAGTTGTAGTATGTACAGACAAAATTAGACAGTTGCAGATTTTAGCCAGTAGATGATGAGTCCTACTTCGGGGACTTTAGTTAGATGTTATTTATGTACTTTACTTTCTTACTCATATGTATTGATTAGTAGTAGTTCGAGTTGCACCCCAGCTATCTATAGTCAGTATAGTAGAGGCTTCATAGATGACAGTTAAAGTCATTTATGTAATTTTATTTTCAGTTTTCAGACTTTATCAGAATGTAAAATGGTATCAATATTGTATTTTTCACATATTCCATCAATTTTACGTTTCCGCACAACAAGCTCAGTCATTTTATTCATATTGTATCAGTTGCTTAATAGTATGCTAGTTCATGGGTTAGCTTGGGATCACTTGTGGTCCTAAGCACCGTGTGACATCTCGAAATAGATTTTCGGGGTGTTACAGGCTGGTTTAGTATGGGTCAATTGGGATGAAATTTAGGATTATTAGGAGGGTTTTGGGTAGATTAGAATATTTTTGGTAATTTGGGGGTTATTTATTAAATAACCCCGAATAGATTAGGGTTGTTCAGTTTTATTTAATTTTTGGCCAAATTAAAGATTAATTAGCCGATTGAAATTATAGTCAATTTAATTTCGATTATGGCCAAAATTAAATTAAAATCCGATACAAATAAAGACCTCATTTAATCCCGATCTTCTTGATTTAATAAAATCAAATACATATTTTTTCAAAATAGATTATTTTGATCATTTGAATTTATTTTCAAGATAAACCTTGATTAAAATTTGATATTCCGTAAAATAAATATTGAAGTAACAAATTTATTTAATTTCATATAATTAAATACGATTATATATAATCGCTACTTAAAATAGCAAAATTAATCAGATCAATACTTTGAAAAGCTTTTTCTTCGGATAAAATAAATATTGTAATTTTATTTGAAAATCGAAGAACATCGGGATTAAACTTAGTTTTGGAGGGCAAAATTTAGGTGTTAACAAGGAGAATTCATTTTCATAAACTAGCCAACCCTTGCGGCCTCAGCAGACATCACACTAGATTCACCCCACTCAGCCTGAGCAGCAACCAACTGAGCAATAGTATGAATTGACTGTCAAAATTCTGCATCAGTGGGACTCCAGAAACATAAGGGACTGGACCCCTAGACCGAGTATGGATCCTCTGGGTATGTATAGCTCAACCGTCCTAAAACCACCCACGGGCTATATGGGTCCATTGTAACCCCCTGAATAGGCCCCGATGCGTGTAGCCCCACGAACTAGAGATACCATAAGAGTAGGGGATTACCAAGTTTCCTTCCCTCTCTATGATAAATATGTACAATGTACTTAGAGGATTTCCATGTACCTCATAGTGTCATATATGGTCGTCATGACCTCCTCTCATGTTGGAAAATATGAGTTTCTAGTGTCCGTTCATTGGACTTGCACCTTCACGATTAGCTATCACACCCTGTCATTATTGCCCAATTAAAACCATTTCCATCCAACCAAACCATTAGACCATTCTTATTAACCAAGGCTATGAGTAGTGGTATAGCCATACCGACTATAACTTGCAAGTAATGTCCTTAGACAACATTTTCATGTAGAGAGATTCTCATGTACTCATAGTCTACATTATCAAGTTAACTTAAGGGAATCCCGTGTACCCCACAAGTTATTCATTATTAAGTTTGTTTAGGGGAATCCCATGTTCCCCACAAGGAAGTTTAATTAACCATAACCATGACCACCAAACCTTGCCATTTAACCATTCCAAAATTGTTTAAACTATACCATTTAGAGTTCCATTACCAAATCATACCATGCAATAGTTCCAGTTCAATAATATTGTAAAACTATTATCATATGCATTTTATCAAACATGTTAGGGACATAGTATTTCCAAATCAATTTCAATTACAATTTAACCATTCCTATGCAATCAATTGTCCAAACCACCATTAAAGCACGTAAAAACATAATTAAAACATGGAAAAACCATAACCAAACATTGAATACCAAAACCCCAACACATATTTGAAAACCCCAAAATCATACAATAATCATGCTATGAAAACACTGTATAAAATATGCTTTTAGTTGAAACTAACAATGAGGGAGGAGTATCTAGCCTTAAATTAGAAGATGGTGGAGAGAAATCACCCAAACAAACCCCAAATTGCTCCTTTAGATGAAACTCTAGCCTTTTTTTTACCCAAAAGCCTTAGAGAGAATTATAGAGTGTTTAAGAGAGTTTCTAAGTGTTTAATGATAGAATAATAGGGTAAATAACCTCTCAAGTGTGTTAGAAGTCGTGGGGCCTTAATAAGTTAAGTAGGGAAATGTACAGATTACCCCCACTTAAACTGCACAAAAGTCCTGTCGTAGGGTATGATTGTACCATACCAATCGTACCCTCCAATACGAATGGTACCCACCACTCGTACCCTAAGCCTTCCCCTTGGACCTAACATTGTCCAACATACGACTTTCCCAAAACAAGTCATACCCAAGTATACGATATGTACCCTTGACCCGTACCCATGACAGAATAAAATCAGAAGAGGTTTAAACACTGTCCACTATACGAGTTGCGGGTATGACTCGTACCCTAGCTCACAACCCATGGTGAGCCACTCGTACTCAGATCAAAGTTATTTTACTAAGTCTCAGATTAAGTGAAAGAAAAACCCAAATCAAACGACCTGTATCCAACCATATGACTCATACCAACTCAAGTCGTACCCATTCCAGAGACCAATCTAACCCACCAACCAACATCGGTTAGTGTACGACCAAAACTTACCAACCGTACCCCAGGATACGACTGGTACCCCTAGTCGTATCTTGTCCAAAAACCTAAAATCTAGAAAATTTTCTAAGGGTCAAAATCTACGGTGTTTCAAAAGGTACTTTGAGTATAGTGTGTTGTGGGTGCTATAACATTACGAGTCTCAACTATCTTTAATTTTCGTTCTTTATTTAACCATAATCCATATAAAGCATCAAACGAGATATCCTCTTAACGCGATTCAAGCGATCTTGTAAAGGGACGATAGGTTGGTCCCAATCCAGCTAGGACAAATTCTACTAAATCATCATTTTCAACATGCTGCTGCAATATAGCCAACTTGTCTACAATTCATTTCGCCTTTTGCATATAGGACTCTATACTGGTATTTTCTTTCTGCATTGTGTTGTGTTTTCAACTCACGAATTTAAGGCATTGAACCTGAAGCATAGACAGCAACCAATTTGTTCCAAGCTATTTGAGTCATCTCAACACCAACTAGTTAGGGTAATATTCCTTCAAATACGGAAGCAACGATCCAACTTAAAACAAGTTGATCTTCTCTTACCCAAACAAGATAGGCTGGGTTCAGTTGGTTATAGGATAGAAACTAATCCGGAATCACCTGACTACCATCAATATGATGGCCAAGTCCACAACCTCGAACCATCGAAAGGAACTGTCTTCCACAACAAAAAATTTGACAATATAAGTTTCAGAGGTAACTGGTGAGAAAGACTAGAAGATGGTAGAGTGGTGATTGTGGAAGTGTGTGTTCCAACAGGTGTTCCCGGCAAGGAGGAACTTGATGATATGGTTTCGTCCACTATTGAAGTTGTTGTAAAACATCTGATCGTAGGAAGAGTTTGGGTTATTTTAACCTCTTAGGACTCTGATATCATGAAATAATTTTTAATCGTATTATATTAAATATACAATGCCATATTATTATATACAAATCACATAAATGTCAGAGACTAAGGAAGGTATGTACAGAGAGTCCTAGACTAAGTCATATACTGAGAATAACAATCCCATGTAAACTAAGTCAACACTATCCTTCTTCAGATGTGGCTTTACGTTGGGTTGAGAGACACATTGCGTAGAAAATTTTATAAAAAATGAATATGCCCTCAATCATAAAATTTGTTGACAGTTAAGCAACTATATTAAAACTCGCTCTTTTAATACACATATAGAAAGTTCTAACACTCAAATCATAATTACATAATGAAATGCTGCTATGAGCATCTTGCAAAACCAAAATATTATAATCCATAATCTTTCTAGTAAAATTCAGAAAAAGAAGTATTAGAATGGTTCGTAAATTTGTCTATCTGAAAAACTTCCAAACAGAACGGCTTTACACCTTTACACAGCACAGGCAATCTAACGATCAAGTACACATAATTAAAGCCAAAACACCCGACTCACGCAAAAATATACATAGTTCAGACACTACCAATGCTCTTGCTAATCTCAATCATCACCAGATCGATCCTCATTAATCTCCTCCAGAATCACAAGAAGAGCAACTATGAACGCGTAGTCCACGTTCGGGTACACAGTGACACCAAAATTGTCTTTGCCAAGCAGTATACTCTGCGCAGTGTGTTTCCTATGCATTTGGGCAACTATAGTAGAAGTATTCCCAGCATAAATAACACATGATCTTTCAAACCAACTGCCTTCAATTCTGAAATCACAAACATCTTCTTTTGTGTTGTGTGCCAAGAAAACATCCAATTTGGTCTTGAATTGAAGAAGTGAAGACTTCTTTACGCTAAAGAGAAAATCTTTTGAGTCCGTGCTCTCTCCTCTGTAGACTTGCCATCTCCTATGTGCACTCAATATCTGAAAAGCAAAACAATTGAAAAAAATAATTTAATCAATGTCCAGATGAATTCCTTTGCATAGCTGCCCCCTCTAGGTAGGGCTGAGGGGTTCGACAGAAAATTATAATTATTTAGATATAGTTCAAATTATTTTATGTATACATTGTAGATGTTAAATTTTCTTCGTTTACTTTGTGTGCTTTATTTTAATAAATTTGATTTAATTATCTAGTGAGTGAGCACTTCATATTTTCTCACGCTACTCGCCAGTCCAATAAATCTTAGTTTAACGAATTTTAATAGGCGATAAATTTCATATAAGTCACATAACTTTAACTGGAGTCGTATAAATACTATGTTTTTAACAGAAAAATCACAAACTTTTATTTTGCCAATACAAAATACAATTGCCTAAAAAAAGCCAATCTTTTAATAAGTAACAATTTTATTTTACTCTATATTTTAACCATTTTTTTTTTATTTTTGTCATATTATATCTCATCATATAAATTTTTAAAGAGGGCGAAAATTCACTGTAAAATTTATGGTGCACCTGAATTCATATATAATTTTTTCGTAAAACAAAATATTTTATATACATTTTTAAAAAAATGATCTAATATTATTCGACCATCATCATATAAAAAGACTTAATAATGTATTTAGTTGAAAAATGAGTTGTTTATCTCGAGGAACGTGTTTACCTAAAAAAAAAAAATCTTGAGGAACATACAAAGATCAATTCCCACTTTGGATATATTTATATTTTTTTGACCTTTTTCTTTTTTCCCATTTCAATGTCTAAATTCTTTTCATAAGACTCAAACCTGAAACTTCTTGCTAAGTGAGGAGTAATCTTGTGCATTACACCACATCCTTTGACAGTAGTTGTTTTTCCTTTTTTTTTTTTTTAACAGTGCACACATGTTCTATAAATTCTAGATCCAAATCTATTTACTGTTCTTCATAAATTAAAATAAAATTTAACAAAATTTAGTAGTAGCTGTGTAAAGAATATAAGGACAGGTTATTAATTAGTACCTTTTGTTGGAAAGTGACAATAGGATTGCCAGCAGCATCAAGCAAAACACGTCGATCACGAAGGCTAAACAATTTGCCTTTAACCTTAAAAACGATGTTACCATTAACATCAGTAACTCCAAAAGCACCTTCAGACAAAGTCATAAGTTTCCTCACGATGTTTAAATCAACTGGATATGGTGAACAAAATTGTGGATTTATTATTGCAACTTGTTGATTTGCCATCATCTGAGGAGGATAGCTACTTGGTCCAACTACCATAGCACCTGCCATACTTAATTAATTTTGTAGTACTAAAAATAGATGATTTAGGGATAGATGGTTCAGTTTTTGTGAGTTTTGGTTGTGGGAATTGGAAGTAATTTTATGGTGGAAATTTTGTTGATTGATTAATGATGAAGAAAAGGGAAGCGGGAAGATGATGACCGCGCTATGGAATAAGTATTAGTATTAAGTTCTTGAAATGGTAGCAAGGGGTTGTTTGGTTGGTGGCTTGGTGCTAACTTGGTGAGGAGGTGATTTATTCATGTTCAACTTTGTATCATGTTTGGCTATGTATATTTTCTTATGTAATTTTTTTTTTCATATTTATTTGTTTAGTGTATTATAAATATTTGTTTAACTTAATTTGTTTAGTTAAAAAACTTTTAAAATATTATTATTTGCATTTGTTTTATATTTATTATTAAATATTATTATTTATTTCTTGTAAATACTCGATATGATATAATTAAAAAAATTTATTATTTATTATTTTTAAGAATGTGTCAAATCAAATATGAAAATATAAATATGAACAGAGAGAATAAAAACAAATTTGATGTTTAGTCAATTATGTAGAATTTTGCATAACTAATATACGCATAAAAGATGAAGAAATTTATTATTTTTTTATCTCAATTTATATCTCTTCTGGTGTCTTTATTTGGTGGAAATATATTAGGTATATTATTGTTATTGTTGTATCTCAATTTATGTATCAATATTTTTCACTTTTTGAAAGTCAAACAAAAGAAATTTTAATTGACTAATCGTGATTTATTCATATACCATTTAAATATTTAAACTATTACTAATCTTTAACTGATAATATTTTTTAACGTGATTTCTTAATAAGTATATAATTTTTTAAAAATCTTAAAAGTTATATATTTGAATTTACGATCAAAATGTAAAAAAAAATAAACTTTTGAAATTTAAATTCTATCATTAAATTAAGAAGGAAAAAGTATTAATTTTAGTAAAAAACTAAAAATGATGAAATAACGTGTAATGGACAAATAAATAAATACTGCATAGCTCTATAATTTTAATCCAATAGCGAAATAAATCTTATCATTTAGAGGAAGGAGATGTGGTAGTAAGATTTCTAAGGGTGAAGCTGCGAATGGATCCAAACAAGCCCTTAAGCGTTGGAATCGTTCTTTGTCGACACGTATGAAGATATTTGTGTATCACGTCAATCTGCATTTTTTTGGGGGGAGTTCATCCGGTGTCTAATGTCCGTATTAAAGCCTCGATTAATTCGGATCGCGCATTACAAAGCCGATTAAGGTGGCAGCGCTTAATGGTGTTGCTTCCCTTTGATTTAAAGTTTCGAATTTATTTATTACTATTTTTTATTTTATTTTATTTTTATTTGTATAAATTAAAAAAAATATTTTATTTTTAATATTAATTATTTATTTTTAAATAATTTTTCAATATTTATTATTAAACATCAATAAATACAATTAATATAATAAAATTTAGTATATTAATTATAACTTTTTAATAATTTTATGTTATGTAAAAGTAATAAATAAAAGCCAATGGAGAAAATATTATTCTAATTAAGTTTAGATGGAAAAAGAACCGACCTAGGAGTCTATCTATTAATTACCAGTGGAGCATCGTATCAATACGGGTTCAATATTAAGATATTTAGATTATATACTATAAGTTAGATTGATATAAATTTGAATTATAAATTATAAAACATGAATACACAAAATATATTATTTACTTGATATATTTTTCAAGAAACTAAATTATCTCACAAGATAATTATGTATAACTTACCCCTATAAATAATAAAATTTGATGCACTTTAAAATTTAGATATTTAATCATATGACTGAAATTTGCTACATTAATTATTAAATATAAGATTAGAATTGATTGTAAGACTTGACATCTGTTGTATAAAATAAAAAACAATTATTGAAAAAATAAAGGTTATTTAGTCATTGCATGTTGCATCATATGAGGATTGTAATTAATAATTTAAAATTGCATTATATTCCCCAACTAAGCCTACATAAACATCCTTTACTTTCATTTCTCCTTCTCTTTTATTTGTCAACTTATTCTTTAAAATTAAATTAAATTAGTATTTTAAATTTTAAGTGCTTCAAAAATTATATAAAAAAGAAAATTATAAGTTACGGTCTGCATATTAATTTAAGTTATTTGACTTTACATGTTTGTGTAGATGTTTTATGTAATTTTCAAATAATATACATTACTTTTCTTATCCAAACTTTTATGACATTGATAGTCAGTTATATTTTTAAAATAATTTAATTTCTTGATTATTGTTATTTATAATACTTTTCTTCTATTTCAATTTAAGTGACACAGTATAATTTTGAGAGTCAACGAAATATTTTATATCTTTTAAACTTTTCAAGTTGTTAATTATTGTAATTTATAATGTTTTTTACGTATTTTTTTGAAATATATCACAAATTAAATTATTTTTAGATATTTTAAGTTGTTAACTATTGTAATTTATAATACATTTTATGTAATTTTAGAATAATATATGTTACTCTTCTTGTACAGAGTTTTGTGTCATCAACAGTCGATTATATTCTTTAAATAATTTAAATTTATAATTATTATAATTTATAATATTTTTCTTATTTCAATTTAAGTGGCACAATATTTAGATGAGCACAATAATTAATTAGGGGTGATATAGTAAAATCATGATTGAAGCAGCGAAGCATAAAAGTGTTAAATGATTTACAACAACTAATTAGACGTGACATAGCAAAATTACTATAAAAATAATTGTGAAAAAAATTTAAGTGGACCTCATATAAAACGTCAAGTTTATTTAGAACATCAATAGTTAATGTTTCATTTTTATATCTATTTTACCTTTTTATTAAATATTATTAATTTTTTAATACTTGAATAACTTATAATAATTAATTATGGATGATATTTAGTAAAACTATGGTTGAAACAATTAAAACAGACATGTCATAAATGTCTATTTTATTTTTTAATTAAATATTATTAATTTTTAATACACAAATAACTTATAATAATTAATTAGGTATGATATAGTAAAATCACGGTTGAAGCAGCTAAAACAGATACAACATAAATATTTATTTTACCTTTTAATTAAATATTATTAATTTTAACATATAAATGACTAGTAATAATTAATTAGAGATGATATAGTAACATCACAGATTAGATATTATTAATTTTTTAATACATAAATGACTTATAGTAATTAATTAGGGGTGATATAGTAAAATGATGAAGCAAGCAGCCTGCTAAAGCAGGCATGTCGAACCACGCCGATACCAACTCTTCTATATATAGTAATATAAAAATTACGGAGCAATCAATTTATTGAAGCAGGTATGTCGAAACTACGCCGACACCGGCTCTTCTATAATATAGAGATTCATTTTATTAATGAGTTCTTTTCTTCTCATAAAAAAAAAAAAAAAACACAAATATTATAGTCATGTGACATCGTCAAGGTGTCGTAGATGAGTCCATTTGAATTTGTCAATTTATAATCAAATTATATAATAGTAATAGTTTAAGTATATTCTAATTTCTATATATTGAAATTAATTTTAAAAATATATAAATTTAGGCAGCAGATTAAAATTGATAAGTATTAGCAGTATATATGTTTGACAAAAGTTGTTTATAAGTGGGTTTTCGTGAAATCAATTAAAATATGGAAAGGGACAGAAGCGACACTTTAAATTAAACTACTTTCATGAAAATAGTCATGCAATTTAAATTTCACTTTCTAGCTATTTCAATTTGTTGGCTTGTTCTATACCGTTTCTACACTCCTTCTATACAATTTCTATACATATCTAATACATAAATATTCTATACGAAAATTATACTGTTTCGATACACAATTTATACAATAATTATATTTTTTTTTATACATTTTATACAACAATTATATAAGTTTTATACACTTTCTATATATTTTTGTATATATATTTTATACATATACATATTTAATAGAACTCTACAATTTCTATACATATTTCATACATATTCTATATAACAATTATATCGTTTTTATATAATTATATTTAATTATTATTTCTAAACAATAAAAAAAGTATAATATTTTTTCAATTAAAAAATTTATAGCAAAAAAAAAATTGAAATATTTTTAAAAGAGTTGAATGGCCCAAGTTGAAAACTGTACCAGTATTGTATATAGACTGTATCAGTATTGTATATGGACTGTATCTGAATTACGTGGGTCAAAATGACTCAAATTAGGAAATAACTATAAAGAAAAAATAGAATATCCGACTAACCACTTTTTGGAAAGATATCAAGCTTGAGTTATTTTTAAAGAAAGTGCTATAAAATATTCCTTTCCCTTAAACTATCTATCCTAGATTAAAAAACACTAGCTAATTATTGTCCTAATTTTAATGGATAGAGTAACCTAATATCTGTTGCGGATGAAAGATAACCCATAAGTTTATTTAAAATACACAAAAATTGATCCGAACATCACATTGTAAAAAAAAAAAAAACTTTACAATATTTATTATTTTTTTTTATAAATTTAAAACATCTTTATCAAAAAAATAAAAGGAGAAACAATGTATTTGGAATGGATAGGAAGTTAGGGGTTTGTTTAGGGAAAGGTATTTTAATTTGAGAATTCCCTAGAAATGCCATTGACAACAACAACAATATCCTTAGCTTTGGCTCAGCCAAGATTATCCATCTGACTCATGATATTTAACTGATTTTAGCTTAACAATTTTGATTTATACACACTTTAATTATTTATCAAAAGTAAATAAATCCAGAAGGATCTATTTTCAACCCATTTACCCAAATAGAAATAAGGTTTATTTATATTTTAGTTACCCTCCTAAAATATCATTACATTGATAATTGTATTGTTATTTTGGCAGTTGTTGCCGTTGTTGTTCTTGTGTAATTAAGTCAAAAAATATTTATATAATTTCACTAGATTATTAAGAGGGTACTAACAGGCTAAGCTTATGAAAGACAAATTCAAGATTTTAAGACTATGATTCCACCATTGCCTTGTAAGATAAAGATAAAAAATTCTATAGTGACATAATTTTGGTCAGGCAAAATTTTTAAACTTAGAGTTGTTTTTTATTTTTAAAAACGAAGTGGCGTAGGTAGGAATCGAAGACTTCTTTAGAAAAAAAAAAGTTAAAAAAAAGTACTAATACCGAATTAGTTATCCCGGGATTATCCGGGATAACTTATCCCACCATATATATAGGATAAGTTATTCTATCACTATTGGAAAAATGATGGGATAAGTTATCCCACCATGGATTAATCCCTCCAACCAAACAAGGAATTTAAGTGATCTTTTATTTTATTCCGGGATAACTTATCCCTTGAATTACTTATACTTCACACCAAACGACTATACCTCTTTAACTTTTACGATTAATATTTTATATATTTTCATAGTGTAAAATAGTTAAACAGATAAATCACACCGCAATGACGGTATATGTTATACAACATATAAATTATATACCCCCAAGATATGCCATGCATACATACCTTAATTTCATGTTCTGATTTCTGAACACCTAATGTTAGTGCTAATCTTAAGATGCAAATTATATATTTTAAGTACCATAAAGTATTCTCAGCCTTTGCCCATTTTGATTATGTTTCCAGCATATCCAACTTTTATATAGTATGTAACAATATTTAGTAAGATTTATAACTCCGGATACTGTGCAAAAATGCAGTAATACATTGCTAAGCTTATTTAGTGTGCAAAAGTATAGATTACATAAGGACAAAATTAAGTAACTTTGTCGATACTAAAACAACAACAACAACAACAAACCCAGTGTATTCCCACCTAGTGGGGTCTGGGGGTAAGAAGTACGCAGTCCATACCTCTACCTCTAAAGAAGTAAATGAGTGATTTTACTATACAATTTTAATAACCTGAGCGATTATTTGAGAAATTTACTCCACGTTAGGCCTTCAATTTCTAATTGCAAACATCTTTGAGCATGAGACACTTAAGACCGTGTTTTTATGTTTTCTGCAATGTTTGTGCTAGTAAAGCAACTGTCTATTTGTATATTTTTTCACATTTTATTGTGTTATTCATAATTAATCAACTGAAAATAGTCGGTTAAAAAAGGACGATCCTACGTTTTTCGCAAAACTTTGGTAAGTTTTGCGATATGTTTATCTAGGTATTGCGTATGTATTGGTCGATGATGAAATGGAACTTCTCTATGATGTCTAATGCAACAAATATGAACTAGAGGCATAGTACTTGCTCCCTAAGCTTGCTGCAGTTTAAATAATTCTGAAAATTTAGAAGTCTGACAGTTTGACGGATAGAAGATCCTAAAGGAAATTTTAAATATTGATTATCATTAATTCAAAAAATCTTTTCCAACTTTTGAATTGTCGAAACAAGAAGAGTGAGCATTCAATTATGAACATGTATGCTGGAGCAAGAGTTAATCGAAATAGAATCATAGAGAGACTTATTTTTTATCACTTGATCCATTATCAACTGTATCTCAGGTTCGAATAGAACTATATAAAGACTTATTCTTTATCCCTTGATCAATTATCAATTGTCTCATATTCAAATTCTAGAATGATTTTTTTTTTTTCCATAGGAAATATTTTACCTTCAAGGTGGGACATCCCAGTTGTGATCATATCTAGCCTTGCCTTAAACAGTTAAACTTATCGATTCACACGTGAACTTAACAATTTTTGCTCTAACTCAGTATTTGTATTAAGAAATTCACTAATATATATGAATATTTGATTCTGAACTCAGTTATTATTATATATTAATTTGAGGTCCCTGTAGAAATCCATAATCTTTGAATTTTGAATTCATTTCTACTCCGATAAATTTAAATTAGTCAACCTCAAAGCAAGTATCAAACACCAGATGCTAAACTAGTACTGTGAGTGGCTGAGGAATAGCCCAAAACAGGTTTTATCAAGTCTTTAAGATTTTCAATTTGTGATAATTAGCCAGATATACTGAATGAACTTCTCACAAAGTTATTGGTCATAAAAATGTGACCAAAGGGTACTTACATAGTGTCATAGTTACATTAATCTCAAAAAGTATCTGCAACCTAAAATGAACTTAGGGACCGTTTGGTTTGAAAATGGTTATTCCGGAATAATTAATATCGGGATTAATTATTTCGGGGTTATCCGGGATAATTTATCTTATCATGTATATGGGATAAGTTATTCCGGGACTAAGGAGAAAATGATGGAATAAGTTATCCCGAATTGGATTAATTCCTCCAACCAAACAAAGAAAAATATATTTTTTTTATTTTATTCCAAAATAATTAGTTATTTCGGAATAATTATTTTCAAACCAAATGATCCCTAAATGTAGAAGTGCATTTCATTGTCAAAGAGGTCCAATAAGGTTGTTGATATTAATTTTTCAGATTCAGTATATCTCCAAATGATGATGATGTCTCCTTGATTTACACTAAAATTGACGTCGATTGCTGTAAACCTTCGCAGTTTCCACTCTGCCTTTGCCGCATAAGAGAGGCGAATCTATAATTTAATGTTTGAACATTTTTAATAATAAAAAAGAAAGAAATGGCATGAATCAAATTCTCATCAAGGGTGTGTGTTTGGTATGAAAAAAAATGTTTTTCAATTTTCTCATGTTTGGTTGACTTAAAATTTTGAAAAATGTTTTCCAAATCAATTTATTTTTCTTAAGTCTAAGGAAAATGACTTCTCTTCAAAAAGTAAG
>NC_061120.1:183845998-183912735 GCF_002878395.1 Capsicum annuum | reverse complement strand
ATCAAAAATTATTTTTCTAAAATGTATTTTTACTCTTTAGCTAAACACTAAAATGTATTTTCTAAAAAATATTTTTTCAATCACCAATCAAACACTAGAAAACATTTTTCAAAAAATATTTTTCATCCATCAACCAAACATAAAGAAAACAAGTATATATTTTTCATGAAAAATATTTTTCTTCATATCAAACACACCCGGAGGGGAGCAAATTTTAAACAAGTTCCACTGGACCACGAGACTACTTAATTGTTAGCAGGTTTATAGCAAATACTTCTTATATATTCAATAGATTTCACAAACATTACTAAGTTCCGGAGAACCATCCCGCCACTCTAGATCCGTAAAAACATTCTTACCTTCCTTTTTGAGGTGACTCTTGCAAATAAATGCAGTGAGATTTGGACAATAACAACTTAGAATATGACATTTTAGGAAGATGCATGTTCTGTGGCAAATATATAGCCCATTATTAATCATAAAAGAGAAAGGAATGTAGATGGCAGAGGACAGATGCAGAATTAAGATTTTTAGCTTATAACTTTCAACAACATACCTAGTATACTGACTCCCGCTTGGGTGTACTTACTCCCACAAAGTGGCATCCGTTAAGGGTAGAGTTTATAGAGTGAGATGAGGTAAAAAGGTTATTTCCAATAAACCCCTGGCGCACAACAAAAATGGTCCAGAAAAAGACAAAATAAAAGTTTATAAATTATAAATATTTTTTACTTATTGGATACTCGCTAAATTATCTATACATATTAAATGAACTTTTTGAACTTAAGCTACTAGATTTTGCCGAATCTGTAACCAGAGTAATGGCGCAACCCTGGCCTATAATGGTCATTGATGACAAGAGAGATGGACAGTACTACTTCATATACCAGATCTCCTGGCCCTCTTTTGGATACGATTAAAATAATTGCTTTCACAATAAGTTCTTCCATATCAACTCACATTCCAACATGAAAGATGAAAATGACAACCAGAATGGACCCTTTGACAAGAAAAGCATGATCAAGTCTTCAATTAGAAGATATTTTATATGGTAGGACTATGTACATAAGATCTTATCTGATCGGCCTTTCTCTGGGCCCCGCCTATAATGGGTAGGAGCTTAGTGCACCAAACTTATTTCAGCATGGTAATTTCTCTGTCTTGCTCAATTATATTTACTACTAATTGCAATAACCTAGAAGTGTTCATAATCTTGTTTAGCGGGTACTATTAGGTAAAAAACTCGAATTGATCACTAGAGTATTCAATTTCACTACGCAAAAGGTAAATCTATATATATATATATATATGTATATATATATATATATGTATATATATATATATGTATATATATATATATATGTATATATATATATATGTATATATAGTGCCTATGAGTGGTCCTATGTTTAGACAGAAGTTTCTTGCATTCCAATCCTTTATGAGGGTCCTATGTTTTTTTCCATAGTGACAACATTTAAGAACATCATATAGCACTTAAAACTTTTTCTCATCAACTATAAATGTAGGACTCGGATGCACTCCAGAGCCAACAATTGAAACATCAAACAACAATTATCTTGAACAAGGAAAAGGTGAGGGTTGAGCAAGATGGAGAAGCAGGGCGCGTGCATTACTAACTCATCTGTGTTTTCACCTTATGGAGCCGATCAATGAGTTAGTTCTTCATGTGCCCGTCTTCCCCATCATGGTCACTCTGCCTTTGCTATCAGTCAAGTCGTACTGCCCAAGCCATTTCTTGCTGCAGCTTATCTTCTGCAAAATGACAGGCAAGTGCTATCTCAATATTAGAGTCGTGTCAAGTTTAAAACCACAAGTTCAGATTTTGGTACGTGCTAAAAGGAAATTCGCTCTCAAATTTCATGTTCACTCAAATAATAGTCATGTAGAATGAGATAGCTAAAGGCAGTATGTTCTTATTTAAGCAGACGGAAAAGTTGTACTATACTATACTCCATTGTTCTCTTATCTTGATCAAATATCACAACCAGTTATCACGTAACAGCTAAATGATTTTCTTTTTAAGGTAAGAAGTTTGATTATTACTTTTTATAGTATCAAAGAAAGACACTGTTAAATTTCATACTCAACGAAATATCATTTTAAATGAAATAGGGACATTTCTTATTTAAGCAGGTGAAAAAGTTGTGTTTCACTATGTATTTTCTTCTCTTGATCACAAATATCACAACTAGCTACCCTTCATTTTCAAACCTGCCGACTCCTACTTATGGAAAAGTATTATCAAGGGTCAAGAAGTCTGCAACTTAGGAATAGGATGGGATATTCCTAACGGCTCGATAATCCATCTCTAGACTGACCCCTGGATACACCCTCACACTACCCACCGCCAACTTATACATGGTCCTCTAACTAAACAAGAAAACCCCACACACCCTTGCCAGCATAATATCCAAATGTGCTTGGAATCTGGATGCCATTTCCTTTATCAAACTATTAGCTATCCTACAACTTATTTTAACTACTTATATTCCACACAATTCAATCTACTGATCAACCATACTGGCACCCTACCAGTGATGGCTATTTTTCTGAATCTTCGACATACGCCCTCCACGCTTGAAGCAGTATTACCCAAAACTCAACCTTCACCCATATACTGGGCTTGGCAACTACCAACGTCTAACAAATTAGAACACTTTATGTGGCTACTCCTCCGTCAAAGTCTTCCTACAAATGCTTAACTCTATTACTGACAAATTATACCAGCATCTTCTGTCAATTATGAAAATTAGGTGGCTACCACACGGACGATCAACTGCACATCTTCCGTCATTGTCCCCCAGCAAAACAAACCTGGGATTACTTTGATCTTTTTCCTCCCACCTCTACCCTACTCTCACTCAAAACAGTTTTGCTCCAATAACCAGCCCATATTAATCCATCACCTCACAGTTAGAAAGCCAATCTTATTCCTTTTATCCTTTGACATCTATGGATCAACCGAAATAACCACTTTAACGCAATCACACATCTTGTTTCACTTCGACATCTCATCAATCAGGTGCTCGAAGACAATCATCTAGCCATCAATCCCCTTCATCTCCCCAAACACACTTTCATTAAAGTAATCAGAATGCTTCACCACCAGGCTACAATAAACTAAACATCAATGGAGCTTTTGACGGACTACACAACTTGGTGATGCGGGTGACGTATCCAGAGACACCACAGCAGCCTGGATTTTTAGATATGCTAACCACTCTACCACACTTCAATTCTACAAGCAAAACTACTTGCACTGTTACTTGGTCTGAGCTTAGCTTTTCACAACTCATCGCAACTGATTCACAGGTACTTCTCAGACTCTGATCCAGTTCTCAGCCACATCTACAGAAAAGCAATGGCGTGGCTTTTGGCAAACTACGACAAAATAATGGCTACTGAAAGATTACTAGTATCTCGTCCTTTTTGATACACCACCTACTTGTACTATGATGCAACTTAAACTAGACTTAACAGGGACTGAGACCACACATTCAGTTCCTTAATATATTAGTTAATCTTTTACGTTTCCCAGTCCTAATACTATGTGCTTAGGCTGAACTAAACAGGGACTGAGAGCACGAGTTTCATTCAACATATTATCTTTTACGTTTTTCAGACCTGATACTATGTACTTTAGTTAGTTCCTTTACTACTATGTAATCATGTTCCTTTCCATCAATAAAAGTGCCCCAGTTAGCAAAAAACAGAAAAGCTATCACCTGACATCTAAATGATTTCCCCAATATTCCATTTTAAGCAAACGAAAAAATTGTTTTCTCTTTTCTTTTCTTGACATCAAATATCCAAATATTTAAATGAGTAGAAACATAATGTACTAGAAAAATATCAGTCAATGGTGATGGAAGATGTGATGTTAATCCAATCGTGTGGTCTAAATTAAAGAGACAGCTTTGAAAATTAAGCCATGGCTGAAACTTGTTGAGTGGATGGAAATACAAAATACCACACTATATATAGCACAAACCTCAACTAATTGGTGGAAGCCTGGGAAGCTGTGACACCAATTATTCATCAAAAGAGAACAAAAGAAGTGCAACATATGTGCTGTGCAAATATATTAACTCAATATGATTCACCACATTACAAACACCTAATTTTTAAACACTCCAGTGCCAAAAATAAAAAGGGGTCTAAGCAATTGTAAATTCTGAAGGTTCATCTCAAGCAAGACATTCATATCTCTCTTGATTTACCAGGCTGCAGCTCAAACTATTGGAGGAAATGGAATCATTTGTTTACTGTAAGTTACTACGCAAACGAATACAAGGAAGACTGAAAAGGCTAACCTTAAGCTTGTCAGCCAACAGTTCACTTCAGCAATTAGCATAAGTTAATCAGAAGAGCTCTCAGATCTGTATCACACTTTATAGCAAGTTCTCAAAATTCTTCATTCATGAATGAACATCACATACAAGCTTGGCGTAGCAAATACATAAACAAGAAAATAATAAAATGCTGAACTTTGCAACAAACCATGTGCTTCGGAAACCTCTTCAACGACGGTATCTGTAACGTTTGAAGTTAAAGTACAAATGCAGAATCCCTCGGTCGAATATGCACTTGAACCCCTTTTTATGAGAGTACTCCCATTCTCTGTTAACAATTCGGAAAGCTATATCCTCATAAGGAGGGCCAGCATGGAATTTTATGATGCAAGTATCAGCACTATCTCCATCCTTCTCTATGACATAAGTTGGAGCTCTTGCTTTGTCAACAAGATCAGGATAAAAGATATTGAATTTGTATCCCTGCACAATCTTTGGAGGTGGATTGTCATGATCATAATGAGTTTGATTATACTTGTTCCATTCATAACCAGTATGAACACGATTGAAATACTTCGGCTTCCTTGGCCTATACTTGTCGTGCCACCAGTACACCTGTGAATCAAGATTAATTTCGTCGTTTGATCCAAACACTGCATCCCCTTCCTCCATTGCTCCCATAGTCTTGAAAGCTTTCTTCTCAAAGTTGTCTTCCGCAGGAGTTGGTGGCAAAATCTTATCTTGGGCACGTCTCTCTTCCAAAACAGCCATACGTTTCCTCTCGAGTATTGCCCTGTCCTCTTCAGGATCAACTGCTTCTTCTTTATCATCCCCGTGCATTAACACAGGCGAATAAGAACCCACATCTTCATCATCATCATCTTCCTCCGCCTCCTCCACCTCGTTCTCCTTCACCTCCTCATTCAAGAAAGGTTCCGGAGACATGGCTTGAGCATCATTTAGCTCACGATCCACGTCTTCCTCATCAGTCTTCAATGTCTCTTCCACCTCTACATCACGACTCTCCAATGGTTTCTCAAGATGCTCAAGATGTTTACGCAACATTTTCGCATGAATTTCCCTCAAACAAGCCTTCGCCTTGTAAATCTGAAGCCGTTTAAGAATAGCTTCCCAATACTCCACCACTTTAGCAGTACCAGACCGCATCTGCGACTCAATTTGCGACTGCAATGCTTCCAACTCACCATAACCTTTCCCCTGCAGCAACGACTTAACATCCGTCTCAATACTCGAATGCAAACCCCTCTCTTCCACAGCCAACTCAGGCGGTAATTCCTCTCCACGCACTCGCGCTTTATCCATTGCTTCTCTCTTCCTAGCTTCCGCCAATTCCCAATTACAAACCACCAAAAGCGCCTCCCAGTACTGTATATGCAACGGCGTTTCCCTATCCAAATCAATATGCAATTTAATATCTTCCTGAAGTTCCTTCATTTCCTTTATACCTAAACCCCTAAACACCACATAAGGCTCATCAATCTCCACGTCGAAATCTCCAGAAGGTTCTAATTGCTTAATAAGCACATCAATAGGCTTAACACGACCTTGACGAAGCCGAATTTCAGTACGAACTTTACTCTGATCGAAATGAAACTCCTCTTCCTTCTTTTCCCAATCCTGAAACTCCGCCCGAGCTCGTTCTCGAGCAAGCATTTGTAATTCTTCTTCCCTTTGTGCTTTTTCAATCGCTCTTTCTTCTCTCCGTTTTTTCACCTTTTCGATTTCCGCCATACGTTCTCGTTGCCGTTGTTTCTCTGCCTTCATTGAGAATGTATCCAGCGGCACGCCGCGAGTAACATCGCGTTCGATTTTCTTCCGCCATACGAAATTTTCATTTAAATTTGAATCTCCGAATGGATTTGAATCGTTTGAGTAACCTGAAACTTTCTGCGTTTTCAACTTCTTTGCTACTTTCGCTGCTTTCTTCTGTGCTTTCTTCGCCATGTATAAAGCAATTTCTTCTTCAGTAATTTTCTTCTTCTTCTTCTTATTTCGCTCGTCGGAACTACTACTCTCTTCCTCGGAGTAATTTCTAGGTCTTCGACTTTTGCTTCCGCTTGAACGGCGGCTAAGGCTACGGCTACGGCTGCTTGTCGGCGGAGACGAGTCGGATCCGGAATCAGTGCAAGAAACTGAATCGGAGTCTGAGGCGGATTCATCGGAAGATCGGCGTCGGCATTTGCCGGATTTGGACGCCGACTTACCCTTACTGCTACGGTTGCCGGAACCCATTGCGATGGCGGTGGCGGCGGAATTGCTGTGAGATATCCGATGATCCGATTGGCGATGAAAATAGATGTGGGCTTTTGTAAAGGGCAAAAAGGTACGAGTATACTGATATCATAGGCCCATAAATTCTTACAAATTGTATTTGGAATTTAAATTCGAAGAAAAATATTTTATTTATAAGCTCAAATCAATGAATCATTTCTGTATTAAATAATTAAAGACTAAAAACTAAAGTACCAAAAGGGCAACCAAAATAAGAAGTGTTATTTTCTTTATTAACTATCTTCGGTCTGTATATTACAAAGTGGGCAAAGGTCTATATATATATATATATATATTTTTCAATATGATGAGCGGATTGTTCTATTCTTAATTAGCGATTTCGAATTCAAACTCTGATATATAAAGAAAATCCAAAAATGAGTTCTACAGTGCGTGTGTTTTGAATTAATCAGTGCTTCAATATGAATATTCAAACATAGTGGGGGAGCCATGATTTTTCACCAAAGAGTTCACAAGTGAACATACAAACTAATTGAAGATGATTCGACATCTAGTAAATATACATAAAAAATAATTTTAATCATATATATATTATAATTTTTTATCAAAGAGGGTTTGAATGACCCCAATCCTACATGTAGCTCACTTCCTACCCAAACATTGAGTAAAAAACTTAAAAAAAAAAAAAAAATCGTCAAAAATAAATGGCACACTACACATACAATATTACGTGGAAGACTACAAGCGGTAGCACTTCTTGAGGCCCAAGTAAATACTTGACTATTATTTCTACTTGAAGCTCAAGTAAATTACTTGGCCATTACTTCAAGTCATGGTTATCCATATATTACATAATATTCTGCTTGATTTTCTTATTTTTTTCTCACAATAGAAAATAAGTAATATATCATAATCTACATTATAATTTATATCTAATTTATCTATATCCATACTATATTAAAAGTGTAAAGGGTTTTAGAAATATCGTTTAAATTTTTCTCCTTTATTAAAAATCTTTGTTTTAGACAAAATCGTCTTTTCACTATTTTTCTAATATTTAAGAGTTAAAAATTACTTAAATATATTTATGATAAAATCTTTTCTTATTATCGTCTTTTTACTGTTTTACTAATACTAGTTTAGGTGTACGCGCTTTATGCGTGTACCTCACTTTAATGAGTTCAAACATTACACTAAATAGTATATTTATTTAAATAATAAAGATGGATATAATAATTAAATTTAATATCTTTTGAGTATGTGAAAATGGAGAATTTATTTATTAAATCTAATTTTTATCAAAAATATTTTTAAAAGCCGATCGACATTCATCTACCATCTGTAAATTGCAACAAAATAATACAATGATAAAGACATCAAAATAATACAATTAAATCTGATCTTTATACACAATTTTTTTTCAAAGTCGTCTGACACTCATCTACCACCTGTAAACAATAATAAAATAATACGATAATAGAAATATCAAAATAATACAACTAAACCTAACATTTAAAAAAAAAATTCTCAAAGCCGACCAACATTTATCTATCACTTGTAAATTACAACAAAATAATACAATAAAAGTGATATCAAAACAATACAATTAAACTTAAATTTTACACATAAAAAATTCTCAAAGCCGATCGAGATTCATCTACCAATTGTAAACTACCACAAATTAACAAACTAATAGAGATATTAAGATAATACAATTAAACCTAACATTTACCTAAAAAAAATAATTCAAAGCTCACCCATATCCATCTAGCATCTGTAAATTAAAATAAAACAATAAGAGAATAAAGATATCAAAATAATACAATTAAATCTAACCTTAGTGATCACAAAGCTTCGATTTTGATTCAACTAATTCTTATCTGAGCGAAAATTTTGATCCTAAAGAATGATTTTAAATGAAAACAAAGAAGATATATGTATATGTATATATATATATACACACACATGTTAAATTATATTATGCTGACAAAAACAGTGAGAGGTTGAGGATAAGAAAATCAAGCATCCACCAATCTAGACATGCAATCGAATCAAGTTAGATGAGAATCAACCATATTCTCCCAATAGGCAAACCGGTTTGTTCTCTAGTTTAACGTACATCTCAATATTTATAGAAGTATTTTCTTAATATAGTCCTATTTTAGGAGTATTTTTCTAATTGAACAGTAGAAAGTAAAATATTAATTAATTCTCCTACTATATATTTTAGGAGTCCCATATATTTTAGGAAGTCTAGTCGAAAGAAAAATATTAATTAATTATCCTATCATATATTTTGGGAGTCTCATATATTTTTAGGAAACCTAGTTAATATAATAAAAAATAATTAAATAATAAATTTAAAAAATAATGAAAAGACAATTTTGCCTAAAGAAAGTCTTTTAATGAAGGACAAAAAGTTCAAATCACTTTTTTAAGGATTTCACACTTTTAATATATTATAGATATAGATTATAGATTAAGAGTTAAAAATTAATTAAATATATTTATGGTAAAACTTTTTCTTATTAAAAGTCGTCAGAATTAATGACAACTAAATACATGTTTTCATTAGTTTAAGAATTATATATCAACTAAATTTGATTTTAAAAAGATTTGAAAAATCTTGAAATAAATATAAAAGCGTTAGAACAAGAAAAATTTAAGAAGTACCAAAATTTTAAAAGTTTTAAGTACGTAATCAATAATTTTGTAAAGATTTGACTTTAAAAATAATGAAAGATTTTACATATTGAAAAAAAAAAAGAGAAAAATAATCGTACTACAAATATGGTTCAAATTTATGTGTCTCTCTTAATCTCTAGCAACAAGGGAAAGAGCTACAACATGACAAATGTAAAAGGTGATAATTCATCAACCACTTGAAACTTGTGATGGTAAAATATACATATGCTCACATTAAAATATATGTTTCCGTTTACATTATTATGCTAAAGTGTAAAGAATCTTTGAAAAGTGATTTAAACTTTTGCACTTCATTAAAAATCCTCGCAACAGATAAAATCATTTAATTTTAAATAATTAAACATTACATGTGCGAGGAACGTACAGTTAAACTAGGAATATATTAAAAATGTGAGGGTCCTTAGAAATATTATTTGAATTTTTTGTCATTCATTAAAAATCTCCGCTTTAGATAAAATCGTCTTTTCACTATTTTTTTATTATTTTTATAATATTAAATATTGATTATAATAAAAAATAAAAATCTTTACAAAAAATCGGCTAACTTTTTAAGGTTCAAATAAATTTGACAAAGACCTTTCCTAACTAAAATAGGACCAACAATTCCACGTCAAAAATTATGGCAAAATCTTAACAACAACACCTTTCCCAATTAAAATAGATTTGGTAAAAAAAAAACACCAAAAATAAGATATACTAGCACCTAGAAAAATTTAGCTAAAAGACCTACCTCAAATAAAATAAGTTTTTATGTAGCTTTCTCAATTTTTATAAAAAAAAAAATTCAGGCTAATCATATATTTTTTTCTCCATCGAAAGTTTTGTTTCAGTTTTCAATTTCATGGTTTATTCATCATTTAACTTAGCTTATAATTTTCTTGCTTACAGATTTTTTTGTTTTAGCCTTTGAGATTTTATATCAATCAGCGGACATCCAACATATTAGGCGGCCAGGTATTCTTTTTTAGCATTCAACTAAATAATTGAATGAATTAAAATTGATAGAAGCAATATAGTGTCACGATCCGAACCAGGGCCTAGACGTAATGGGCATCCCAAGTCCAACCAGGACTGAGGACCGCCCGCTGTTACCCAACCCAACCTCTTTATACAGTCTTTTATGGGCTGAATTTCGAGCATATAACAAGATAGCGTAAATGCTTTAATGAAGACTTTGGGATAGGGTCACAACCGTGATCGACCCAACCGAGTCCAACCGTACCAAGCCAACCGTCCAACCAGACCAAGCTAAACCAAAGGCCATTAACCAGGACATAACCAAATGGATACCAAAACATATAATGATAATCAATCCCAAAATATAATACGATGGAACAGTGAGAAATCCTGCTGATAAGAATCGAGTTACGTTAATAACCTAAAAAATAATGCGGAAGCGAAAATACTAGGATTAAAGGTAAAAAATTAAAGATAGGCAAAATTGGAGAATAAAATCCCCAATTTCGAGGTTAAGTGCTAAGAACCCTACTTGGTCTTAGTATTCAAAATTAGCAGATTAAAACTAATTATGATATTAATACAGTCAATTCAAGAACTTAGATCAAAAGTGATCTAGACCCCTATTTCAAAGAAACTAAAGACAATAATTAGTATAAGACTAATCACCTTCTTTAATTAACTTTAATAGAAACCAAAGATATCAAATTAAGAATTAATCTTACCTCCTAAAGAATCATTCTTATAGGGTTGCAAGATAAATCTCAAGTAGCCACACACAAAGGTGTAAATAAGAGAAACTTTTAATTAATAATAATATTGTTTGATTGAAAATAATAAAATTCATCCCTATATATAAGAAAAAAACTATCCCAAAAGCATGGGATTGAAATTTACCTTTATCAAATCTAACTATGACTAGGAAAAAGCTATCCCAAATAGCATGGGATTAGGATCTACTATTATGGAAATAATAAATAAAATCCTACTAGGACTAGGAAAACATGTAAAAATAATACCAAAACTTCTCTCCTAAGAAAATAAGAAAAAGTTTCCAAATTTACTCACAACCCATATGGGCTCAATCTTCTTCCTTTTGGGCTTGGACTTGAATCATGAAATATGTGTAGCACTTTGCTAATTCTTCTCCATAATTCTTGAACTCGTTCTTGGGCTCTTCTTCCATCATAAGCATCTTCTTGATTTCATTGAAGCCCGTCAATCTTAATGCAAGTGGAACATCCTGGATGCTATCACCTGCGATGTGGTGTCAGTCCATCAGCCTATTCCAATGTCAAGGCCGACACCAATATCGATTCCGTCCATACCAACCCTCAAAAGTAACACAAAGCATCTAACCAAAAGAGTAAAAATATCCGGTTAGGACATGCCCCCAACCATGGCCAAAACCAATATCCAAAATAAAATCAAAGTGTCCAAAGATGTCCATAACATGAAATAGAGCCTTCCGAACGGATGAAAGCTCACCACTTCAATTCAAATGTTGATCCCCGAGTCAACCACTATGTAGGAAGAGTAGAACGGCTGGTTCCTACATAGCGTGGGTATTCAACCGCCAGTAAATGGGTTAGCGAGTGGTCGCTAGTATAAACTCGGGATAAGGATAAAATAATGTCAGTTATAAAACCAAGTAAAACCATCCATAGTGATTACAACCATACATACATATAATTGTCGCAAAAGGGATCCGTGTTTAGCATGCATTTAAAATCTTTACCTGGGTTGTGTGGCTTTGTTTTCCTAAACCATCCACGGGCAATATGAGTTCAGCTCCCCTGCTAAAAGGCCCCCCAGTACGTGTAGCCACATGACTAGGGAAGATAACCCTGGAATGACTAATACATCCCCCAATATAAGGTCTGACATCATGCCCACGATCATTAATACCAAACTTCACATCGGCAAATATGAATTTTCCATTTCGGTTCCTCCGGGACCTCCACCTTTCACGGCTTAACTACACCTCCCTCTTTAATGCCTAATTAAAATCATTTCCAAATAACCAACTAATCCATTTACCATTTGTTAATGAAGGCCATTTAGTAGTGGTATCGCGTAATACCCCGTATTAGCCTTAGCTCAGTTCAGTCCATAGTGCATGTACAAGAGGTTTAGAACCTGAAAATTTAGCTAAGTATTGGAGACTTAGCCTTATTTTTGATGTCTTAACTTTGATGATTTTTAAAGTAATCTTTTTGAACCCGAGACATAAGTTTTTGAGTTAATTCATGTTCAGGGGTGTAAGGAGCATACCTCGGGTAAGTTTTAGATTTTTCGGACAAGGTTTGGACCACGTTTAGATTTCAAAAATAGCAAGTCACTGCGATTATGGCGCATCGCGGTGGAATAGCGGTGGTATCCTTGGCGCATCGCAGTGAGGGCCCAATCAGTGTTCCAGTTATGAATTGTAATTTCAGAAGGGCAGTCTTATCTTTTCCCATTACCCCAATCCGTAAAAACATAGGATTTGAAGCCCCCAAAAGCATATTTGGTTATCTTTTATACAAAACATGTCAAAAGAAAACCTCCCTCTCTCAAGAACAAACCCTATCCCCTTCAAGATTTAAGCTCAAACTTCAAGAAATCACCAAGAACTTTCGTAAATTCTTCAATAAAGGTATGTTAGATGTTCATATGGGCCCTTTTCCACCCATGGAATCCAAGAATCCATTTCAAGTTCAAAATTATGATCTTACATGATAGTATGAATTTTATCCATAAACTCTCATGAAATTTCGATTTTTATACCATGTTTTCATGTGTTTCCGTTGGAATTAGTCCTTGACATGTTTGAAGGATGAGATTTGTATGTAAAATCCTTAACCCATGATTTTAGTATGGAGGTTATGTTATTATTCCATGAATTAAACTATTCTCATGATTAAATGCATGAATTTCAAGTGTTTGATAAAATGCCTAAATGGTTGGATTTTGAACAATGATTACTTATTGTGCTTTCGAAACTTTAGTATGTTTCTATTATTATTGTTATCGAGTCCTGGGGGTTATGAATACCTAAAAATTTAGTTGTTTACATAGTTTTAGAATTTATAGAACGATCTTATATAAACCAAAAGTATTGTGCTCAAATAAGTTAGTATGATCAGTTATTGGTTCAGTCAAGATTAGTTTAGTTCAGGAATCAGTGTCTTCAGTTGAGAGTAACACTTAACACCGAGTTAACTTAGGGAAGACATCTCCCCCGTTAGTTAGGCATGAGGCGTTAGTAGCAGTCCCTAGGTTCCAGACCTGCGGCACCACCGTAGATTTTGAGGGGTCCCCTGTCAGTTAGGCATGACACCCTCGTCCTTTGGGATATTAGATAGTGGATCCACACAGCCAGTGTTAGTACCTGTGGCACAATACTGACATACTTTCAATTGGGGTTATAGGTTGGACCTTGATAATATATTGGGCCTTGTCGATTACAGCTAGCTCCTACAGTTTTGATTTAGTTTTTAGTGTGATTCGGTTCAGGTTTGTATTGACCATAACATACAATTATCAGTTATTCATTATCAGGTTCGTAGTATTTTCAGTTTGCAGATATTTTCAGAGTTATGTTTTATGCTTGGTCATACATTCTCAGATTTTATAGTTTTCATGTATACTGTTCATTAGTTATCTCATGCTATTTCTTTCAGTTAGTTATTATTCATGTACATGAGCCCATGCATCTCAACCTATTCTCATCTAGCATACCAGTACATTCAAAGTACTGACAACATACTTGTTTCTTGCGCTATGATATTTCATACTATAAGTTCATAAACTCAGGTTCCCGATCACATTTAGACATTCCCGCACATCAGCAGCAGCAGCAGTGGTGAATCCTCATACTTCGAGGACCTATTATGTTTACTTCAGTATTTTATTTCTGTTAGACATTTGGAGTTAGTTGGGGCCTGTCCCACAACTCTTATTCAGTCATGTTTTAGAAGCTTTCGGACATTTCAGATAGTCAGTAGTTATCAGTTTTTATCAGTCAATTTTTAGTATTTTCACCCATATTTCATACTTGTGGATTTTAGTTGTATTGTTTTGGTATTTAAACCTTATGGCATATTCAGTTGTTTCCGCACACATTTATTATCAATATATTATTCAGTGCTCATCAGCAAGTATCAATTCATGAGTTAGCTTGTGGTCACTTATGACTGTAAGCATCGTGTGGTATCCAGGGTTTACTCCCAGGGCGTTATAAACTTGGTATCAGAGCCTAAGATTTTAAAGTTTCCTAGGGAGTTTGAAGGTCGCGTTGAGTAGAGTCTTGTGCATGGGTGTGAAGTGCACCACACTTATGGGCAGAAGGCTACAAGATATTTTAGGAAAAAGTTTTCTTCTTTCAATATTCACATCATGTGAATGAGCATGAGCTCAATTTAAACTCTCTTTCTAATTCAATCTTCTTTTCATTTACAAAACATGCCTCCTAAAAAGAATAACGAAAGAAGAAACAGGAATCAGCCCGCATCTCTGCCTGTTCAGGAAGATCCCCTGAATGAACATGTCTCTTATGCCAAATTCAGAGCCACCTTCACTACTTTAGCTCACTCAGTAGCAACTCAGAATAATCAGCAGGCTACTGCCCCAATCGTTCCAGCAGCTAATACTGTCGTAGCTAGGATTCGAGACTTCACCTGAATAAACCCTCCTCTATTTTTGGGATCCAAGTCTGATGAGGATCCGCATGAGTTCCTTGATATGGTTCAGAAGGTAACTGACATTATGGGCGTGACTTCTAGAGAAAGTGCAGAGTTGGGTTCTTACTAGTTGCAGGATGTAGCTCATACCTGGTGTAAGCAGTGAAAGGGGATAGAGGCACAGATGTAGGGCATGTTGAATGGGAGATATTTACTATAGCCTTTTTAATAGGTTCTTTCCTTTGGAGATAAGGGTAGCTAAGGTGAAGGAATTTATTAATTTAAAGTAGGGTAACACGAGTGTGAGGGAGTATTCTCTTAAGTTTACCCAATTGGCTAAGTATGCTCCTTCGATAATAGTTGATAACAGGTCTAGAATGAGTAAGTTTGTCTCTAGTGTAGCTGATAGCATGGTTAAGAAGTGTAGGACCACGGTGTTGATTAAGGGAATGGACTTGTCTAGGCTTATGGTCCATGCACAATTGATTGAGGAGGAGAAGGTTAAGGAGAAGAAAAGAGAGAATAAGAGGGCTAGAATAGGTAACTTTAATTTTACTCAGCTGAGGTTGGAGGGTGGCAACCGTCCTTATTTATGTAAAAAATATTCAGCTCCAGCTTTGTTTTCTGCTAGTGCCCAGTGCTAAATTTTAGAAATGAGAATCGGGAAAGGGCGTTAGGCTTTAAGACTCGGGATAGTGTGAACAGTGGTTGGAATAATCCCCTCTGCCAAAAGTATGGTAGGAATCATCAAAAGGTATGCAGGGCTGGCAGCGATGTATATTTTAGATGTGGCAAGCTAGGCCACAGGTTGAAGAAATATTCGACAGGTATATGGAAAGGTAGGAATGATCGCCAGTAGGGTCAGACTAACTCTTCAGTAGCACCAGCGGGTTGCCCGACTCAGCATGGCGCCACTTTCAGTGCCACCAGTGGTCAGTGCCAGAATAGACCATATACACTCTAGTCTCGTCCTAATCAGAAAAGTTCTCCTGATGTCGTTACGGGTATGTTGCAGGTCTTTCATTTATGTGTTTATGCTTTGTTAGATCTCGGAGCTTCTCTTTCTTTTGTAACCCCCTATATAGCTGTTAATTTTTGCATCAATTCTGAGACTTTAGCAGAACCCTTCTTAGTATCCACTTTAGTAGGTGACGCTATTGTAGCCAGGCAGGTGTACAGGAACTGTCCGGTCACAATATCCCAGAAAGTCACTTCAATTGATCTTGTAGAGTTAGAGATGACTGATTTTGATGTTATTATCGGTATGGATTAGCTCCACTCATTCTATGCTTCAGTAGATTGTAGGAACAGAGTTGTTCATTTTTAGTTTCCGAATGAACTAGTCCTTGAATAGAGGAGTAGTATATCAGCACTTAGGGGTCAGCTTATTTTGTACCTTAGAGTGAGGAAAATGATATCCAAGGGGTGTGTTTACCATCTTATTCGAGTTAAAGAATCTAATTTCGAGACTCCTAGTCTTGAGTCAGTTTCAGTAGTGAGGGAATTTCTATATGTGTTGCCTAAAGATCTTCCTGGAGTCCCTCCCGAAAGGGAAATTGACTTTGGAATAGACCTTCTTCCAGATACCCAGCCTATCTCTATTCCGCCCTATAGAATGGCTCCAGTTGAGCTTTGAGAGTTAAAGGAACAGCTAAAAGACCTCTTAGACAAAGGATTCATCAAGTCCTGTGTCTCCTCATGAGGCGCTCTAGTCCTTTATGTACGTAAGAAAGACGATTCTCTCAGAATGTGCATCGATTATCATCAATTGAATAAAGTCATAATCAAGAATAAATATCCACTCCCCAGATTGACGACTTATTCGACCAACTTCAGGGTGCCAATTATTTTTCTAAGATTGATCTCAGATCTGGCTATTATCAGCCCAGAGTCAGAGAATGTGGCATTTCAAAATAGCTTTCAAAACTCGGTATGGTCACTTCGAATTCCTAGTCATGTCTTTTGGTCTTACAAGTGCCCCAACAACTTTCATAAACTTGATGAACAGAGTGTTCAAGCAGCATTTGAACATGTTTGTCAAAGTCTTCATAGATGACATTCTTGTCTACTCCCGTAATGAAAATAATCATTCCGACTATCTCAAAATTGTATTACAGACTCTTAGAGCCCATCAGTTGTTTGCCAAATTCAGTAAGTATGAGTTTTGGCTAAGATCAATAGCTTTTCTTGGCCACATTATTTTCGGTGATGGCATTAGAGTCGATCCTCAAAAGACTGAAGTAGTGAGAAACTGGCCCAGACCCATTCCTACGTTAGATATCAGGAGTTTCTTGGGTTCGACTGGCTATTACAGACGGTTTGTTGAAGGGTTTTTGTCTATTGTGTCCCCCATGTCTAGATTAACTTAGAAGAAAGTCAAGTTTCAGTGGTCGGATTCTTGTGAGAAGAGTTTTCAGAAGTTGAAGACTCGACTCACCTCAGCCCCAGTTTTGACCTTTCCAGATGGCTCAGATGGGTTTGTTATTTACTGTGATGCTTTCAGTGTTGGTTTGGGTTGTGTGTAGATGCAGAGAGGTAAGGTCATAGCCTACACCTCTAGACAGCTTAAGCCCCATGAAAAGAATTATCCTACCCATGATCTTGAGTTAGAAGTTTTATTTTCTTTGAAAATTTAGAGGCATTATCTGTATGGGGTGAATGTTGATCTGTTCACAGATCACAAAAGTTTGTTGTATGTGTTTTCACAGAGAGAGTTAAATCTTCATCAAAGAAGGTAGTTAGAATTATTGAAAGATTATGATATGAGTATTTTATATCATCCAGGCAAGGCCAATGTAGTGGGAGATGCCCTTAGTAAATTGTCTATGGGTAGTCTTGCTCATGTTGAGAATGATAAGAAGAAGTTGGTTCAGGAAGTACATCAGTTGGATAGATTAGGCGTTCATTTGGTTGACTCAGTTGAGGGTAGTGTATAGGTTCAGAATAGTTTGAAATATTCTTTTGTTGACGAAGTGAAAGAAAAACAAGATAGGGATTCCACTCTAGTTAAGTTGAAGGAGCCAGTTAGAGATCAGAAAGTAGAGATTTTCTCCTAAGGGGTAGATGGTGTGTTGCGGTGTCAGGGTAGGCTATGCATGTCGTGTGTTGATGGGTTGAGATAACAAGTTTTAGCAAAAACGCATGGTGCGCGTTACTCTATTCACCCAGGAGCCACTAAGATGTATCATGATTTACGGGAAATCTATTGGTGGAGTGGAATGATGAAGGATAATGCAAAGTTTGTAGCCAAGTGTTCTAATTGTCAGCAGGTTAAGGTTAAGCACCAAAGGCCTAGTAGCTCTATGAAGGAGTTCAGCATACCCACTTAGAAGTGGGAAGAGGTGAACATGGATTTTGTTATAGGGTTACCTCGTTCATGTCGCCAACATGATTCGATTTGGGTTATTGTAGACAGAATGGCGAAATTATCCCATTTTTTGCCAGTCCATACCTCTTATTCAGCCGAGGATTATGCCAAACTCTATATTAGAGAGTTGTTTAGTTTGCATGGAGTCCTGTTGTCTATCATTTCAGATAGTGGTACTTAGTTTACCTCTCACTTTTGGAAAGCTTTTCAGAAGGGTCTTGGTACCCAAGTTTATCTCAGTATAACCTTTCACCCTCACACAGATGGTTAGGCAGAGAGAACCATTCATACCTTAGAGGACATGTTGAAATCTTGTGTTATCGACTTTAAGGGCAGTTAGGATGATCACGTGTCATTGATTGAGTTTGCTTACAATAACAATTATTATTCCAATATTCAGATAGCTCCAATTGAGGCTCTCTATGAGAGGAGATGTAGATCTTTTATTGGTTGGTTTGAGGTAGGTGAGACTGCGTTGATAGGTCCAGATTCAGTGTTTGATATTTTGGAGAAATTTTAGTTGATCAAGAAGAGGCTTAAGACAACCCAAAGTCGCTAGAAATCCTATGCAGATGTGAGGAGAAGAGATCTTGAGTTTGAGGTTGGACATTTGGTATATTTGAAGATCTCTCCCATTAAGGGAATGAAGAGATTTGGCAAAAAGGGAAAACTCAGTCCTTGATATGTAGGCCCTTACAAGAGCGATTTAGAAAGGTAGCTTACAAGTTTGAGTTGTCAGCAGATTTGGCATCAGTTCATCCAGTGTTCCATGTGTCCTTGTTAAAGAAGTGTATTAGTGACCTAGCTATGGTTGTTCCTTTAGAAAGTACAGATTTTAGGACGGGCTTTCTTACGAAGAAATCCCAGTTGAAATCTTAGATCGCCAGATTCACAGACTAAGGAACAAAGAAGTTTTCTTGGTCAAAGTTCTTTGGCGGAATCAGTCCGTTCAGGGAGCTACTTGGGAAGCAGAAGCAGACATGCATACCAAGTATCCTCATATTTTTTCCACAAACTCAGACTCAGTTCAAGGTAACAGTTTTCCTTAGATTATCTCTTTTCCATTCTCAGTTCCAGCCATGTGGTCATTTTCATGTCATTGAATTCATGAATCAGTTCAATTAGTCACCATGTTTCATACTCAGTCATGTAATTATGTTTTCAGTTATGCATATTCAACATGTAATCTTAGTACCTCAGAATTTCTCAGCTTAATCAGTCTCGTTCAAGGATAAATATTTCCAAGGAGGAGATATTGTAATACCCTATATTAGCCTTAGCTCAGTTCAGCCTATAGTGCATTTAGAAGAGGTTTAGAACCTGAAAATTTAGCTAAGTATTGGAGACTTATCCTTATTTTTAGCCTCTTAACTTTGATAATTTTTAAATTAACCTTTCTGACCTCGAGATGTAAGTTTTTGAGTTAATTCATGTTCAGGGGTGTAAGGAGAATGTCTCAAGTAGGTTTTGGATTTTTCAAATGAGGTTCGGATCACGTTTGGATTTCGAAAATAGCAAGTCACCGTAATTATGATGCATCGCGGTGGAATAGCGGTGGCAGCCTTAACACATTGTGGTGAGGGCCCAATCGACATTCCAGTTATGAATTTTAATTTCAGAGGGGAAGTCTCATCTTCTCCCATCATCCCAATCCGTAAAAACATGGGATTTGAAGCCCCCAAAAGCATATTTGGTCATCTTTTATACAAAATCTCTCAAAAGAAAACCTCCCTCTCTCAAGAACAAACCCTAGCTCTTTCAAGATTCAAGCTCAAACTTCAAGAAATCACCAAGAACTTCCGTAAATTCTTCAATAATGATATGTTAGATGTTCATCCATGGAGTCCAAGAATCTATTTTCAAGTTTAAAATTATGATCTTTACATGATAGTATGAATTTTATCCATAAACTCCCATGAAATTTTGATTTTTATACCATTTTTTCATGTGTTTCCGTTGAAATTAGTCCTTGACATGTTTGAAGGATGATATTTGCATGTTAAATCCTTAACCCATGATTTTAGTATAGAGGTTATGTTATTATTCCATGAATTAAACAATTACTATGCTTAAACCCATGAATTTCATGCGTTTGATGAAATACCTAAATGGTTGGATTTTGAACAATGATTACTTATTGTGCTTTCAAAACTTTAGTATGTTTCTACTATTATTATTATCGAGTCCTGTGGGTTATGAATACCCAAAAATTTAGTTGTTTACATAGTTTCAAAATTTGTAGAATGATCTCATATAAACCATAAGTATTATCCTCAATTCAGTTAGTATGATTAGTTGTTGGTTCAATCAAGATTATTTTAGTTCAGGAATCAGTGTCTTCAGTTGAGAGTAACACTTAGCACCAAGTGAACTTAGGGATGACGTCTCCACCGTCAGTTAGGCTGAAGCATTAGTAGCAGTCCCTTGGTTCCAGAAATGCGGGGCCACTATAGACTTTGAGGGATCCCCGTCAGTTAGGCATGAAACCCTCGTTCTTTGGGATATTAGATAGTAGATCCATAAAGCCAGTGTTAGTACCCGTGGCACAGTACTGACACTCTTCCAACTAGGGTTACAAGTTGGACCCTGATAATATATTGGGGCATGTTGGTTACAACTAGCTCCTACCATTTCAGTTTAGTTTTCAGTGTGATTCGGATCAGGTGTGTATTAATCATAACATATAGTTATCAATTATTCATTATTAGGTTCTCAGTATTTTTAGTTTGCAGACATTTTCAGAGTCATATTTTATGTTTGGTGATACATTCTCAGATTTTACAGTTTTCATGCATACTGTTCATCAGTTATCTCATATTATCAGTCAGTTATTATTCATGTACATGAGCCCATGCATATCAACCTAACCTCATCTAGCATACCAGTATATTCAAAGTAATGACCACATACTCGTTTCTTGTGCTATGATATTTCATATCAGAAGTTCGGACACTCAGGTTCCTAACCGCATTTAGACATTCTCGCGTATCAGCAACAGTAGCAGTGGTGAGTCCTCATACTTTAAGAATCGATCATGTTTACTTTAGTATTTTATTTCAGTTAGACATTTGGAGTTAGTTGGGGACTGTCCCATCAACTCTTATTCAGTCATATTTTAGAGGCTTTCGGACATTTCAGATAGACAGTAGTTGTCAGTTTTTATCATTCAGTTTTCAGTAACCAATTTCAATTACCAATAACCATTCTATGTATTCTAATTATCCAAAACTACCATTAATGCATATGAAAGCATAATTAAAACAATGAAAAATCATAACCAAGTATTTATGAACAAAGTCCTCGAATCATATTTGAAAACCAAAAGCATACAATAAAGAAATCATGAAAACCAATGATAAAATCATGCCTTTAGTTGGAACTAACAATGAGGGAAGAGAACATGCCTTACTTGACAAAGTAGATGGAGAGAAATCACCAATGAGATCCCAAAATTAGCCTTTAAGATGAAATCCTAGCTCTTTGCCCCAAAAGCTCTTGAGAGGATTTTAGAGTGTTTAAGAATAGTTTCTAAGTATTAAAGAGTAAAATAATAGAGTAAATAACCTCCCAAGTAGGTTATAAGTCATGGGTTCTTATTAGGGTAAGTAGGAAAATGTCCAGAATACCCCCACTTAAGTTGCACAAAATCTTGTCATAGGGATACAACTGACCCTCACGAGTCGTACCCTTCCTGTACGAGTGGTATGCGTCAATCGTATCCCAACATTAACCCTTGGACCTAACACTGTCTAGTATACGACTCATCTAACCAAGTTGTACACACAACATACGATTCATACCTTCTTCTTATACCCCTGGCAGAATAGAATACCAAGAGGCTCGAACGATGTCCACTATATGAGTACCAGATATGACTCGTATCCAACCATACAACTCATATCTCCTAATTCGTATCTATTCCAGTAACCCATCCAATCTCATCAACCAATATTAGTTAGTGTACGACAGGACTATACCACTCATACCCCAACATATGGCTCGTACTCATGAGTCATATTGGATCCAAAAAATAGAATTTCAGGAAATTCTCTAAGGGCCAAAACCCAGGATGTAACATATAGCTATTTCAAATTTATAGCAAAAAGAGAAAATAAAAATTATGTTATCAATCATCAAATTATAACTGGATTGTACTCTCTAGACCATACTTCGTGAGATTATACTAGTTATGTTGTTATTGTAGTAGTAGCTAGTATTTGGTGTTTGAATTACTAATTTGAGTATAACTGGATCGTCCTAGTATATCACTTTGGTGTTTTTGAATCATTTTTGCATTTTTGGTGGCTCATAATTGATGAATTTTATGTACATATAACATTTTTTTTTCATTTCCTTCTCTCACAAAAATTCAAAACAACTCCAACTATATCAACTCAAACTCCAAATTCAACTCAAATTTCAACTCCAATTTCAAAAAATTTAATTTTCATGGCTAAACACACACATAAACTATGCGCAGTTGAAATCTCTCTCTATATATAAAGGAAGGTTATGGCCTTGCTGATGTGGCATAGTTCTAAGGTGACTATTCACATTTATCTTTTTTGTTGTTTTTTTGGGCTTTTTAATTCATTTTTCAAGTTAAAAAAAGATTGTTTATTACTCTGTGTCCCCACATTCCTTAGAAGCTCAAACATCATATTAAATGGAGAAGCAATGTTACTAGATAGTTCAAAAGTCACTAAACAATATAATGTAAAAATTCAATTTAACAGAACTTTTCCAGAAGTAGCTCCTCTTAGTAGACATCTTTTAATTTTTTTTTCTAGTCGTGCCTTATTCTCCATGCATCTTGAATGCACCATTGAAGCACTTTTTTTCCTATCATTCTTCACATGTCCTTTGTGTTTTTGAATTTTATTTTGACATGTAATTATATAGTTCTTGTACATTTCTCCATCTAAATATGTTAATCTATAGATGGTTATTTGAGATGATCACAGTACTTCTCCCCAACTGTTACAAATACATTAATGAAAGATTGGATTCAAGTGATGTTAAATTTTACAAAAAAAAAAAAAACATCACTTTTGACATTCATATTAGAGTGTTCGTTGTAATGGTTCATATGGAAACTTTGTGCACTGCTTATGAAAATATTAGTCGTTGATGCTACAGAAGTGTATTTTCAGAAGGTATGACTTCTTCGGATATATTTGAATGACGTAAACTTTGGACCTTTTTATTTCAAGAATCGAATGTGGTTATGTTGTCGAACTTCGTTACCTTTTAGTTTTATAATAAGTTTTGTTATCTTTTTAATGCCTCTAATAGAAATACAAAGTAAGATTGCGTGCAATAAATTCTTATGGTTCAGTTCTTCCCTAGACCTTGCGCATAAGTGCATTGAGCTGCCTTTTATAATTAATGAATTATAATTTTCATTATTATCTTATTGGTAAAATTACTCATAATTTGAAGAAGCATATGTGTTCTTAATTGATATAGTTTTCAAATTCCTTCTTATTTATAGAGAAAATAGCTTGTTACCCTCGAACTATACCCGAAAGAGTTGAGACACACTTAACTTTAGAGGGGTCCTATTACTCCCTGAACTATTTAAAAGTGAATTTATACCCCCGACGTTGATGTGGCAAGAGAGTGTGTTTCACTCTCTTTTTCACTCTCTTTAAAGAGAGTGAGAACCGAATTTTTTATTAAAAATTAATTTTTAATATTTATTTTTTTCTTTATTCATTTTTCTTTATTCTTTATTCATTTAAAAATTAATTTTTAATATTTCTTTATTTTTGTATTCATTTACTTTATTCATTTTTAGTTATCATTTTCTTCATCTCCAAGCACAAAATCGATTGATTTCGACTTCAAATTCGTCGAAAATTTTAAAATGAGTATTGTTCATTGGTTCCAACTTCAAGATCATCGAAATTTTTAAAATCGATATTTTCCATTATTTGCGACTTGGAGGTCGTTGAAAATTTTAAAATTCTCCATTGTTTCCGACTTTAAGGTTATTGAAAATTTTAAATTCGGTATTGTTCATTGTTTCTGAATTCAAGGTCGTCAAAAATTTTGAAATTGATATTGTTCATTTTTTCCGAATTTAAGGTCATCGAAAATTTTAAAATCGGCATTTTTCATTGTTTCCGGCTTCAAGGTCGTTGAAAATTTTGAAATTGGTATTGTTCGTTGTTTTCGGATTTAAAAATCCTCAAAAAAATTCAAAATCGATATTGTCCATTATTTCTGAATTCAAGGTCATCGTAAATTTTAAAATGGGTATTGTCCATTATATCCGACTTCAAGATCATCGAAAGTTTTAAAATTCTCTATTGTTTCCGACTTTAAGGTCAACGAAAATTTTAAATTTGGTTTTTTTCATTGTTTCCGGCTTCAAGGTCATCGAAAATTTTAAATTTGGTATTTTTCATTGTTTCTGGATTCAAGGTCGTTGAAAATTTTGAAATTGGTATTGTTCGTTGTTTTCGGATTTAAAAATCCTCAAAAATTTTCAAAATCGATATTGTCCATTATTTCTAAATTCAAGGTCATCTTAAATTTTAAAATGAGTATTGTCCATTATTTCTGACTTCAAGGTCATCGAAAATTTAAAAATTCTCTATTGTTTCCAACTTTAAGGTTATTGAAAATTTTAAATTCGGTATTGTTCATTGTTTCCGAATTCAAGGTCGTCGAAAATTTTGAAATTAGTATTGTTCGTTGTTTCCGACTTTAAGGTCATCAAAAAATTTAAATTCGGTATTTTTCATTGTTTTCGATTTCAAGGTCGTTGAAAATTTTGAAATTGGTATTGTTTGTTATTTCCGGATTTAAGACTGTTGAAATTTAATAATTGTTATTGTCATTGTTTCCCATTTCAAGGTTGTCGAAAATTTCAAATTAGATGTTGTTTATTATTTTCGACTTCAAGATCGTTGGAAATTTCAAATTCGATATTGTTCACTATATCCCGCTTCAAGGTCGTCGAAAAATTATTTGCATAGAAGTACGAATAATAAAGTTTGAAAAGGAAAAGAGATGAAAAGTAATGATGAAAAAATAATTGTAAAAAAAATGATGAAAAATGATAAAAACATATAAAAAATGGAAAATAAAGTAAATAAAAATCAATTATAAATAAAAAAACACGTGTCAAAATGCTATGGGCGCGTGTATCACACTCTCTTGCCAAAGGTCTGGTTGTCAGCGTTCGGGAGGGTAATAAATCTACTTTTAAATAGTTTAGGGGGGTAATAGGACCCCTCTAAAGTTAAGGTGTGTCTCAACTCTTTCAGGTATAGTTCGGGGAGGTAACAGACTATTTTCTATTATTTATATAATGTCATTTGATTTTGATAATTGTATTGGATGTTTGATTAGGAACATGAAAAGACGATGGAGCCAATTGTCTACTACAAGTATAAAGGCATCAGATTATGATAAATTTTTAGGTGATCTCATCACGTGTTATTTCAGCAGGTCATTTTATCAATGGTGTAGTTGATATCTATTAGTGAATATATAGTTCAGTTATTTATTATTATTTTTATTATTATATCATAAATTATTGCCTGTAAATAAGATATGATAACTTATAGAAGAAGCGAAAAGGTGGAATGATGTCTTTACATTCTCTTATATTATAAGAGGGAGGTAAGCAGCTCAACCAGGTACGAGGTCGATATATATGCTACTTGTGTTGTCCCTTCAATTATAATTTTACTATATCACTCCTAATTAATTATTATAAGTCATTTATGTATATTAAAAATAAGAGCGAGTTAAGCAGCTCAAGCAGGCACAAGGTTGACATGTCTGCTTGTACTGCCTGCTTCAGTCGTAATTTTACAATATCACTCCTAATTAATTATTATAAGTCATTTACGTATTAAAAATAATAATATTTAATAAAAAAAGTAAAATAGACATCAGCTACTTCGATAGTAATTTTATTATATCACTCCTAATTAATTATTATAAGTCATCTAAGTATTAAAAAATAAATAGTATTTAATAAAAAAGGTAAAATAGACATAAAATAATAAATTAACTCTTGATGTTTTAAATTAGTTTGACGTCTTATATGAGACCCACTTAGATTTTTTTCACAAGTAATTTTTTATAGTTATTATATTATATCACTTCTAATACATGTCTGCTTCGCGGCATCAATCGTGATTTTAGTATATCATCCCTAATTATTTATTATGGTTATTGAAGCATTAAAAAAATATATTATTAGTATCTTATATAAGAAGTCACGATAAGCAACTGAAGCAGACTGCTCATGATCGATATGCCTGCTTCAGTTGCTTTAATCGTGATTTTACTACATTACTCCTAAGTAATTATTATAAGTCATGTATGTATTAAAAATTTAATAATATATAATAAAAAACTAAAGTAGATATTTATGACATGACTGTTTCAACTACTTCAATCGTAATTTTACTATATTATCCTTAATTAATTATTATAAGTCATTTAAATATTTTAAAAAAATATTTAATAAAAAAATTTAAAATAGACGTAAAATGATAAATTAATTTTTGATATTTTAAATTAACTTGCCGTCTTGTATGGGACCACTTAAAAATTCACAAGTATTTTTTATAATAATTTTACTATGTCACTTCTAATTAATAGAATAGAAGAAATAATATTATAAATCACAATAATTAAAAACTTAAATTATTTAAAAAGTATAATTGACTATTTATGTTATAAAAGTTTGAACTTAAAATATCGTTTTACAAATTTCAACAATCTAAATATAATATTATATGCCTAAGTTAGAATTTATCAATCAAACAAATGAAACTTTTAATTAAATGATAGAATTATACATAACATAACATAACATAGAATTTTTAAGGATTAACATTGGGTTGTGCATAGCACGGCGTAATGGTCATCTAAATATTAAAAAATTAATAATATTTCATAAAAAAGATAATAAGAGGGAGTTAAGCAGCTCAAGCAGGTACGAGGTCGACATGCCTGCTTGTGTTGCCTGCTTCAGCCGTAATTTTACTGTATCACTCCTTATTAATTATTATAAGTCATTTACGTATTAAAAAATTAATACCATAATATTTAACGTAGAATTTTTAAGAATCAACGTTGGGACGTGCGAGCACGGCATAATGGTCATCTAAGTATTAAGAAATTAATAATATTTCATAAAATAAAATAATAAGAGGGAGTTAAGTAGCTCAAGCAGGCACGAGGTCGACATGCCTGCTTGTGCTGCCTGCTTCAGCCGTAATTTTATTGTATCACTCCTAATTAATTATTATAAGTTATTTATGTATTAAAAAATTTATAATATTTAATTAAAAAAAATAAAATAGACAATACGACATGTCTGTTTCAGCTACTTCAATTGTAATTTTACTATATTACTCCTAATCAATTATTATGGTCGTCTAAGTATTAAAAAATTAATAATATTTCATATAAAAGATAAAATAGATACAAAATGATATGTCAACATACAAAATTTGATTGACTAACGAAATTATATTAATGCACATAACTTTGGATGGGACAACTGAAAAGTAACATATATTATTGATAAATGAGATAAAAAATATTGCAAATCACAATAATTAAGAACTTAATAAAAAAATATAAAAAAGATTAATTGATTGTCGAAATTTTATCCGTGCCACATAAATTGAGACTGAGAGAGTATTCATATCTTATTAAAAAGTTATGTTAAAAAATTACAAATCACATAATTAACAACTTAAAAAATTTAAAAGATATAAAATATTTGGTTGACTCTCGAAATTACATTAGTGTCATTTGAATTGAAATAGAAGAAAAAATATTATAAATCACAATAATTAAAAACTTAAATTATTTTAATAATTGATTACTTAAATTCTATTTGTGCACAACTACTGTAGCTTGTAATAATATTAAAGGTGAAACAATCCACTCCATTAATATGATTCAATGCATAGGAATTATCATTTATCATAAGTTTTTTTTTCTTTTCTTTTTTACATTTTTATATAAAAAATTATTAATAGTAAAAGTGTTTAACTGACGGGAAAAAATAAAATGATCAATCAATATTTAGTTAATATTTTGGTAATTCAATTTTCCAACTTTGGGTCTTTCCGCTTTTAAAAGAGTATGAATGAATTGCTGAAAGGCAAAATAATCGCACTCATTAATGTATGATTCAATGCAGCAGAAATGTAGGAATGTATATTTTTAAAAGCTAAATTTGGTGTCAGTCTGTATATGGATTGTAAATCCTGCACTGTAATGTCATCACTGATAGTCTGATACACAGGGCTGTTTGCGGATTATAATCCCGTTGTTTTACCCCCTGTTATGCAGCTCTTTTGACAGAGGTTGGTGTTGGCCTTGTATTGATGTTATCAATGAATACCTTGTTGGGAAACAATAATAATACTCCCTGTTTAAAAAAAAAAATGACCTACTTTAACTTGACACAAAATTAAAGAAAATAAAGAAGACTTTTGAATCTTGTGGCCTTAAATTAAAGTTATGTCAAATGTATCAAAATGCCCTTTAATCTTGTGGTCCTAAACATGTCATATGGAAAGTTGAAATTAAAATATTATCAAAAAAGGAAATGAGTCATTCTTTTTTAAACGGAGTAAAAAAGAAAGTAGATCATTCTTTTTTAAACGGAGGGAGTAACAGTTAATAATACTAAATATTAAATAAATACTACTATGATATTATTTTAAGTAGTATATTAATTATACTTGAGTCGTGCTAAGCACTGTTCTAAGAAACTATTTCAGCAGTGTAAAATATTTTCTCACGATTAAATAAACACTTTCCTAATTAATTAGATGATACAAGAATCAACAAAATTATTAGTACAAATACCAGCAAGTTAAACTATTATAACTAAAGCATTAAGCAGGATTATAAGAGAGAAACTAAAGAGGAAATTTAGAATATTAAGGATTGCTCTAAGAATTGAAGGAATATTTATAGGTAAGACTTAGCTTCTCAAGTACACCTCTTGATGACTTACTCTTCTCAAGTATATCTCTTGTTGGCTTCTATAGTAACCCTTCTCAAGTATATCTCCCGATGACTTCCAAAGTAAGCCTTCTCAAGTATATCTCTTGATGGCTTCAAGAGTAAGCCTTCTCAAGTTCATCTCTTGCTGGCTTTTAAAATACATTTAAAGATATGACTTTTTCAATATACTTCAAATTATTTTAAAATAACTAAATAATTTTCCTACAATCCCCATATTATTTCATAATAATTTATAGAAAAAGTTTTAACTTGTTGAATTTGCATGGATAAAATGCAGTAGGTTTGATGTCTTCTGAACTATGAATCAAACTTAGACCAATAAAATTTAACATACAAAATTATCGGTGAAATATAATATTTTTATGAATCTAATAATTCTTGTTGTAAGCCAAAGATTTTATCAATCATATAATGACCGTAATTTTGTTGTTCAACGCGATTTTGCGCCAATAGGCCATGCGCATGCCTGGTATTCATGAGAGCTCTAGAGACTAAGACCAGAAGTCTCATAGAAATGACCTCATTCCACTTCTCATATAGGTAAATTCATCAAGGGTACACTACTTTAAATACACCATCCATAAGGACTATGAATTCATTAAGAGTTAATAACTCATCCCTTCATTTTAGTAGCAGTTCAAGCACTCTCAATAAGTGCGCAGGGTCAATATCGACTTGTTATTACCCATATAAACCTACTTCGTAGGATCTCTAATCACATAGGTTGGGTTACCATCTCTATTGACAATCATATTGGCCTTAACCCCATTTCTTTTGAGGTTTAAAGAATTAATTTTCTTCCCACAAGTTTAGTCAGTGAATCGGCCAAATTCAGTTCTGACTTCACATAATTAATGAAAATTATTCCATCTCTCAGCAATTGCTTAATAACATCATGCCTCAATTTCATATGTCTACTCTTACAATTGTAAGGTTTATTCTTCGCAATAACAATTGCGGCTTGACAATCACAGTGTAAATATATAGGAGGCATCAGATCATTCTTTTTTAAAGGGATATTAGACAACAGATCATTCTTTTTCAAAGGGCTATGAGGCAACAAATCATCCTTTTTAAAAGGGATATTTGCTAAGAAATTTTTTAGCCATTCAGCCTCAATACCAGCTAACTCCAAAGCCACAAACTCTGATTCCATAGTTGATCTAGCAATGATCATCTGTTTAGCTGATCTCCATGATACTGTACCACCACCAAGAGTGTACACATAACCACTAGTGGATTTTGTCTCATCTAAATCAGAGATCCAATTTGCATCACATTACCCTTCTAAAGTTGAAGAAAATCCACTATATAAGATACCAAAATTCACAGTTTATAAGACTCCGCAAAAATCCTAAGCTTAACTCAGTCCTTTAGAGCTTGAAAAGAGGTCCCAGACTTAGAAATTTCAGCTAAGTGTTTATACTTAGAAGTATTTTAGCCTTCGTAATTTAGTGTACTATTTCACGACCCTTATGACCTTACAATATCAATTTTTAGGTTCATTCATGATCAGGAATGTCAGTAGGTTACTTCGGGTGAGTTTTAAATTTTTTGGGCTTGTTTAAACCATGTTCAGATGACTAAAACAGTGGGTCGATGCGATCTCAACGCATCGCGTCGCCCATCGCATCGACATATAATTTTCTCCAGCTTTCAGTTCATTTTCAGTGAAACAACGTGAACTCGATGCAACACATTGGTCATTGCCTTGATGCCATCGATGCGGCGCGTTGGTCTGCGCGTCACTGGACACATTTTTAGTCATTAAAAGGCCACATCCAAAGGGGTATTTGGGTCACTATCCCATCCGTTTTCAGCCCTAAAACATAGAATCAAACAACCCTAGAGGTTAAATTGCTCACTTTCTTTCAAATTCTCTCAAATTTACTCAAGAACAAACCCTAGGGCTTTTAATTTCAAAAGCAAATCTTCAAGAACAAACCATTACTCTTCACGAATTTAAGCATCAAGGTATGTGAAGTATTCATCCAAGGGTTTTCTTCCACCCTTGGAGTTTAAGAAACTCTTTTAAACTACAAGTTAATTGATTTCATGAATTCCATGTGAGATTTGAGTGTATTCATGATTATGATGTTAAGTGTGTTCTAATCTATGATTTATTTCAAGTTTCATGTGAAATTATTTATCATGTGTGTAGTATCATGTGAATTCATATTAAAGGCCCTTGATTTTTGAATTGGGATTTAAAATTATCATGCCTACATGTTATTTAGTATCATGTGCATAGATTATGTTCCCTAAGTGCTTGATAAATTGCTCATGTGAATTAAATGTGAAAATCATGATATGCTAGCATATGTGCAAGCTTATATCTTACAAGTGTTTGATAAAATGCCTCTATGAACGAGTTGTGAGCAAGTGAACATTGTTATGCTTTTTAAGTTTATGTTATGCTTTACTTTTCATGCTATCGAGTCTTGGAGATATTCAATACCCAAAAATCTAACTGCTTATCTAGAGTTACAGTAGTTACAAGACAATCTCAGTAGCGTCACGAATAGTAGTACTCAGAAATCAGTCATAGTTTCAGTTCAGTATGTAGTTCAGAACTCAGTAGTATTTCGTCAGTGAGCGAGACCTGGTAAGTTCAGTTCAGTTAGATAACATGATCAGTAATATTTTAGTCCAACCTAATACAGTTTAGAAATCATTTCAGTGTCTATTCAGTTGGGAGTAGGATTCAGAACCGAGTGAACCCAAAGATGGGGACTCACCTTCCAGTAGAGGGTATGATCCTTAGAAATAGTCCTTGCATTCCAAAACTATGTAGCCAGCATAGGTTGAGATATCAACCTTTTAGTTGAGAGTTGATAAGGTGTTCTACCTACCAATTGAGGGTACCACCATTCTCGTTCAGAGCGCCTGCCAGATGAGAGTGACTCAACACTTGTCTTTACTCATGGCACGGTACTGACACCCTTCCAACTAAGATTGTAGGTCAGACCCCAAATTAGTTCAGAGAAGGGGCATATCGGTTAGATGATTATCTCCCATAATTTCAGTTTCAGTCTCAGTATAGAACTCAGTTCAGTTCTACAGAATCAGGACTGTCAGACATAGTCACCCAGCTCAGTATAGAACTCAGTTTATTTCTACAGAATCAGGACTCTCAGAAATAGTCAGCTAGCTATCAGTAATACCATTATCAATAAACTCAGATATCAGTTATTCAGTTATCAGAACTCAGTATCCAGTGGGACTATGATCTCAGACATAGTATATGTAGATATATGCATAGTATTGCATAATCAGTGTTTCATTAGCTTCAGTTATACATATACTCTCATTTAGTTATATTCATGTTACTCAGCCTGTTATTGTTCATGCATGTAAACCCATGCATTCAGCCTTACCTCACTTAGCATATCGGTATATTTAAAGTACTGACACATACCTTTATTTTGTGCTATGATGTCTTACATCATAGGTTCAGACATACGGGCTCTTGATCGCACTTAGCAGTCTAGCCCATCAGCAACAGACTTAGTGGTGAGTCCTCATAGTTTGAGGACAAAGTTGTTATTTCAGTATTTTAGTATGTTTTTCAGTAGTTGGAGTTAGTTGGAGACTTGTCCCATCAACTTCACTTTTAGAAAGTTCAGTAGAGGCTTATCAGACTAGATTATTTTAGACAGACGTTTAGATTTTAGTTTTTCATTATCAGTATTTGATGTTCAGATGTGAACCTTATGGCAATATCAACCCAATTTTTGTATTTTATTATTATTATTATTCAAATATTATAGTAGGTACTAGTAATGGGTTAGCTTGTGATCCTTCGAGATTATGAGCACCGTGTGACATCTAGGATGCAGACTCGGAGTATTACAAACTTGGTATCAAAGCCTAAGGTTCAACAGAGTCTTAGAAAGTCTGAAATTCGCGTTTAGTAGAGTCTTGTGCATGGGTGTATAGCGCGCCACACTTATGGGCAAGAGACTATGAGGTGTTTTTAGGAAAAGTTTTCCTTCTTTTAGTATTCATATCGTGTGAGTGAGCATGAGGTCAAGTTACAGTCTCAGTCTAATCTTTTTTTACTTTCATTTATAGAACATGCCTCACAAAAAGAATAATGAAAAAAGAAAAGGAAATGAGCCAGCACCTCAGCCCGTTTAGGCAGATCCCCTGGATGAGTATGTCTTCCATGCTGAATTCAGAGTCCTTTCACTACCCTAGCCGATTTAGTTAAAGCTCAAAATGAACGGCCAGATGCTGTTCAGACCAACCCAGTGGCCAATACTACTGCAGCTAAAATTTGAGACTTCGCCCGAATGAATCCTCCATCATTTACCAGGTCTAAGTCAGATGAGGACCCACAAAAAATTCTTGATCAGGTGCAGAAAGTCACAGATATTTAGGGATGACTACGAGTGAGAGCGCAAAATTAGCCGCATATCAGTTGCAGGATGTGGCTCACTCATAGTTCAAGTAGTGAAAGGCAGAGAGGGCCGATGATGCAGCGCCTGTAGAATAGGAGGAGTTTTCCACTGCTTTTATAGATAGGTTCTTTCCATTGGAATTGAGGGAAGCGAAGGTGTTAGAGTTTATTAATCTAAAGTAGGGAAATATGACAGTGATAGAGTATTCTCTCACGTTTACTCAATTTGCCAAATACGCTCCTCATATGGTTCCCGATAACAAATCCAAAATGAGTAAGTTTATGTCGGGTGTATCTAATAGTGTGGTCAAGGAGTGTAGGACTGCAATACTGATTAAGGAGATGGACATATCCAGGCTCATGGCCCATGCTCAGTAGATAAAGGAGAATAAGAATAGGGAGAAGGAGAAAGAGAATAAGAAAGCTAGAATAAGTAGCTTCAACTTTGCTCAGCCTAAGTTAGAAGGTGGAAATCATTCTTAGTTTCGCCCAAAATCTTCAGTTCCAGCTTCACCCTCAGCTAGTGCTCTAGTGCCAAAATTCAGAGATGGCAATAAAGATCGGGCACCAGGCCCTAAACCTCATGGTAGTGTTAGCAGTGCCCGAATAAACTATCTTTGCTAGAAGTGTGGCAGAAACCACTAGGGTGTCTGTAGGGCTGGCAGTGATATATGTTTCGGATGTGGCAAGGCGGGCCATAGAGTCAGAGATTGTCCTCAGTCAGGTTCTCAGGGTCAGTATAATTGTCCTTTAGCTTAGTGTGGTGGCCCTAATCAGTAGGGTGACGCTTCCAGTGCCACTAGTGGGCAGCGCCCAAACAGTCTCTATGCATTTCAGTCCCGACAGAATCAGGAAAGTTCTCCTAATATGGTTACGGGTATGTTACAAGTTTATCATTTACATATTTATTCTTTGCTAGGCCCAGAAGCTTCTTTGTTCTTTATAACTCCTTATATAGCTGTTAACTTCAGATTTAGACCTGAAATCTTAGCAGAGCCTTTCTCAATCTCTACCCCAGTGGGTAAATCTATCATAGCCTGATGGGTATATAGGAACTGTCCAATTATGGTATCTCAGAAAGTCACTTTAGCAGACTTAGTAGAATTAGAGATGACAAATTTTGATATCATTCTTGGTATGGATTGTCTTTATTCATGCTATGCTTCAATTGACTGCAGAAATCGAATTATCCATTTTCAGTTTCCGAATGAACCTATCCTTGAATGGAGGGGTAGTACTTCAGCACTTAGGGGTCATCTTGTTTCTTAGCTTAGTGCAAGAAAAATGATATCTAATGGATGTGTCTATGATCTTGTTTGAGTCCAAGACTCTAGTTTGTAAACCCCTAATCTTAAGTCAGTATCAATAGCATGTGAATTCCCAGATGTGTTTCTCGAAAATCTTCTTGGGGTCCCTTCTGAGCGGGAAATTGACTTCGGAATAAACCTTCTTCCAAATACTCAGCCCATATCTATTTCACCATACAAAATGGCACCTGCAAAACTCAAAAAGTTTAAAGAACAGTTGAAAGATCTCCTAGATAAGGGATTCATCATACCCTGTATTTCCCTGTGGGGCGCACCAGTTCTAGTTGTGAGTAAGAAAGATGGTTTTCTCAGGATGTGTATAGACTATCGTCAGTTAAATAAAGTTACAGTTAAGAACAAGTATTCACTTTCCAAAATCGATGACTTATTTGACCAACTTCAGGGTGCCAGTTACTTTTCTAAGATAGACCTCATATCAGGCTATCATCAGCTCAGGGTCAGAGAATATGATATTCTAAAAATAGCTTTCAGAACTTGGTATGGCCACTTCGAATTCTTAGTCATGTCATTTGATCTTACCAATGCTCCAGCAACCTTCATGGACTTAATGAACCACGTGTTCAAGCAGTACTTGGACATGTTCATCATAGTCTTCATTGATGATATTTTTGTCTACTCCCGCAATGAACATGATCATACAGACCATCTCAGAATAGTGTTATAGACCCTCAGAGCCCATCAATTGTTCGCCAAATTTAGTAAATACAAATGTTGGCTAAGGTCAGTAGCTTTCCTTAGCTGTATAGTTTTTGGTGATGGTATTAGAGTGGATTCTCAAAAGACCAAAGCAGTGAGAAACTGGCCCAGACCCATCTCTCCATCAGATATTAGGAGTTTCTTGGGTTTGGTTGGCTATTACCGATGGTTTGTCGAGGGATTCTCGTCTATTACATCTCCCATATCCAGATTGTCTCAGAAGAAAGTCAAATTCCAGTGGTTAAATTCTTGTGAGAAGAGTTTTCAGGAGTTAAAGACTCGACTCACTACATCCCCAGTTTTGACTCTACCAGATGGTTCAGACGGGTTTGTGGTATATTGCGATGCTTCCAGAGTTGCTTTGGGGTATGTTTTGATGCAGATAGGTAAGGTCATAGTCTATGTCTCTAGACAAATTAAGCCCCACAAAAAGAACTATCCAACTCATGATCTTGAGTTAGCAGTTGTGGTGTTTGCCTTATAGATTTGGAGACATTATTTATATGGGTTACATGTAGATGTGTTTACAGACCATAAAATCCTATAGTATATGTTTTCTTAGAAAGATCTGAACCTGCTTCAGAGAAGGTGTTTAGAGTTATTGAAAGACTACAACATGAGCGTCCTGTATCACTCAAGTAAGGCTAATGTAGTGGATAATTCTCTCAGTAGGATGTCTATGGGTAGTGTTGCTCATGTGGAGGATAATAAGAAGAACTTAGTTTAGAAAGTTCATCAGCTTGCCCGACTAGGTGTCCACTTAGTCAATTCAGCAGAGGGAAGTGTGTGAGTGCAGAATAGTTTATAATCATCTCTGGTTTTCGAAGTGAAGAAAAAACAGGATAGAGATCCCAATTTAGTCAAGTTGAAAGATTTAGTCAGAGATCAGAAAGTAGACATTTTCTCCTAAGGAGGAGATGGTGTGTTGCGTTGCCAAGGTCGGTTATGCATGCCAGGTGTAGACAACTTGAGGCAATAAATTCTTGCAGAAGCACATGTTGTGCGTTACTCTATTCATCCAGGGGCCACTAAGATGTACCGCGATTTGTGGGAGGTCTATTGGTGGAGTGGGATAAAAATAAACATTTTAGAGTTTGTGGCTAAGTGCTCTACATGTCAGCAGGTTAATATTGAGCACCAGAAACCTAGTGGTTCCATGCAAGAGTTCAGTCTTCCTACGTGGAAGTGGGAGGAAGCGAACATGGAATTTGTGATGGGTTTGCCCTGTACTCGTTATAAGCATAATTTAATTTAGGCTATTGTAGGCAGGATGACCAAATCAACTCATTTTCTACTAGTTCATACCTCTTATTCAGCCGAGGATTATACCAAGATCTATGTTAGAGAGTTGGTCAGATTGCACGGAGTTTCGTTGTCCATCATCTTAGATAGAGGTACGCAGTTCACCTCTCACTTTTGGAAAGCCTTCCAAAAGGGTCTTGGTACCCAAGTTAACCTCAGTACAACCTTCCACCTTCATATAGATGGTCAAGCAGAGAGGACCATTCAGACTTTGAAAGATATGTTAAGGGCGTGTGCCATTAACTTTAAGGGTAGTTGGGATGACCACTTGCCCTTGATTGAGTTCGCATATAACAACAGTTATTATTCTAGTATTCAGATAGCTCTGTTTGAGGTGCTTTATGGGAGGAGATGTAGATCTCCCATTAGTTGGTTTGAAGTAGGTGAGGCCGGAGTGGTAAGGCTTGACTTGGTATTTGATGTCTTAGAAAAAGTTCAGTTGATTAGGGAAAGGCTTAAGACATCTCAGAGCCGACAAAAGTCGTATGCAAATGTGCGATGGAAGGATCTCGAGTTTGAGATTGGTGATTATGTGAATTGGAAAATCTCTCCTATGAATGGAGTAAAAAGGTTTGGCAAGAAGGGGAAGCTCAGTCTTCGATATGTCTGTCCTTACTGAATTCTTAGTCGTTTCGGAAAGTTAGCTTATAAGATTGAGTTGCCTTCAGACTCACTTCAGTACATCCAATATTTCATGTCTCCTTGCTAAAGAAATATGTAAGAGACCCAGTAGTTGTAGTCCCTATAGAGAGTATAGATGTTCAGAACAACCTCTCTTATGAGGAAATCCCAGTTGAAATTCTCGTTTTTCAGGTTCGCAGACTGAGGAATAAAGAAGTCCCTCTAGTCAAAGTTCTTTGGCGAAATCAGTCCGTTGAGAAAGATACTTGCGAAGCAGAAGCAGATGAGCGAACCAAGTATCCTCACCTCTTCTCTACAAATTCAGACTCAGCTCAAGGTAACAGTCTTTCTTAGATTTGCTTAGTTCTATGTTCAGTTACAGTTATAAATTTAGTATTCATTACCATTACATATCATCTTCATAATAGTCATGCATTCATGAACCAGTTCAACTATGTACTCATGCACCAGATATGCATGTTCAGTTTGAAAACTCAGCTTATCAGTAGTTTAAGTTATGTATTTCACGCATCAGATATGAATATTCAGGGTGTAAGCTCAGTCTATCAGTGTTTCTAGGCTTAGGCAGTCTCCTTCGAGGATGAATGTTCCCAAGGGAGAGAAATTGTAAGACCCCACAAAAATCCTAAGCTTAACTTAGTCCTTTAGAGCTAGAAAAGAGGTCTCAGACTTAGAAATTTTAGCTAAGTGTTTATACTTAGAAGTATTTTAGCCTTTGTAAGTTGGCGATCCTATTTCACTACCCTTATGACCTTAAAATATCAATTTTTAGGTTGACTCATGATCAAGAATGCCAGTAGGTCACTTCAGGTGAGTTTCAGATTTTTAGGCCTCTTTTGAATCATGTTCATGTGACCAAAATAGTGGGTCGACGCGATCTCGATGCGTCGTGTCGCCCATCACATCGATAGATAATTTTTTCCAGCTTTCAGTGCAATTCTAGTGAACCAACGTGAACTCGATGTAGTGCATTGGTCATCGCATTGATACCATCGACGCGGCGCGTCGGTCTGCGCATCACTGGACACATTTTTAGTCATTAAAAGCCCGCGTCCAGAGGGGTATTTGGGTCATTATTCCATCCATTTTCATCCCCAAAACATAAAATCACACGACCCTAGAGGCTAAATTGCTCACTTTCTTTCAAATTCTCTCAAATTTACTCAAGAACAAACCTTAGGGCTTTTAATTTCAAGACCAAATGTTCAAGAACAAATCATCGGTCTTCACGAATTCAAGCATTAAGGTATGTGAAGTATTCATCTAAGGGTTTCCTTCCACTCTTGGAGTTCAAGAAACTCTTTTAAACTACAAGTTAATTGATTTCATGAATTCCACGTGGGATTTGAGTATTTTCATGATTATGAAGTTAAGTGTGTTCTAATCCATGGTTTATTTCAAGTTTTATGTGAAATTATTTATCATGTGTGTAGTATCATTTGAATTCATATTAAAAGACCTTGATTTTCGAATTGAGATTTAAAATTATGATGCCTACATGTTGTTTAGTATCATGTGCGTAGATTATGTTCCCCAAGTGCTTGATAAATTTCTCATGTGAATTAAATGTGAAAGTCATGACATGTAGCATATGTGCAAGCTTATATCTTACAAGTGTTTGATAAAATGCCTCTATGAACGAGTTGTGAGCAAGTGAATATTGTTATACTTTTCAAGTTTATGCTATGCTTTACTTTACAAGCTATCGAGTCCTGGGGGTATTCAATACCTGAAAATCTAGTTGTTTACCTAGAGTTACAGTAGTTATAAAACAATCTCAGTAGCGTCACGAACAGTAGTACTCAGAAATCTATCTCACTTTCGTATTCAGTTTAGAACTCAGTAGTATTCCATCAGTCAGCGGGAACCAGTAAACTCAGTTCAGTTCAGTTAGACTACACGATCAGTAACAGTTCAGTCCAGCCTAGTACAATTGAGAAATTAGTTCAGTGTGTATTCAGTTGGGAGTAGGATTCAGCACCGAGTGAACCAAAGGATGGGGACTCACCTGCCAGTAGAGGGTGTGATCCTTAGAAACAGTCCTTGCGTTCCAAAACTATGTAGCCAGCGTAGGTTGAGATATCAACCTGCCAGTTGAGGGTTAATGAGGTATTCTACCTGCCAATTGAGGGTACCACCGTTCTCGTTTAGAGCACCTACCAAATGAGGGTAACTCAACACTTGTCTTTACTCGTGACACGGTACTGACACCCTTCCAACTGAGGTTATAGGTTGGACCCTAAATCAGTTCAGAGAAAGGGTATGTCGGTTAGATGATTATCTCCCACAGTTTCAGTTTCAGTCTTAGTATAAAACTCAGTTCAGTTCTACAGAATTAGGACTATTAGACACAGTCACCCAGCTATCAGTAATACAGTTATTAGCTCAGTATAAAACTCAGTTCAGTTTTATAGAATCAAGACTGTCAGAAACAGTCACCCAACTATCAGTAATACAGTTATCAGTAAACTCAGGTATCCATTATTTAGTTACCAGAACTCAATATCTAGTGTGACTATGATCTCAGACACAATATATGTAGATATGTGCACAGTATTGCATAATCAGTAGTTCATCAGCTTCAGTTATACATGTACCCTCATTCAGTTATATTCATGTTACTCAGCCAATTATTGTTCATGTATATGAACCCATGCATTCAGCCTTACCTCACTTAGCATACCAGTAGTCAAAGTACTGATGCATACCTTTCTTTTGCGCTATGATGTCTTATATCATAGGTTCAGACACACAGGCTCATGTTCGCACTTAGCAGTCCATCCCATCAGCAGCAAACTTAGTGGTGAGTCTTCATAGTTCGAGGACAAAGTTGTTATTTCAGTATTTCAGTATGTTTTTCAGTAGTTGGAGTTAGTTAAGGGCTTGTCCCATCAACTTCACTTTTAGACAGTTCAGTTAGAAGCTTATTAGACTAGATTATTTTAGACAGACATTCAGATTTCAGTGTTTTATTATCAGTATTTGATGTTCAGATGTGAACCTTATGGCAATATCAGCCCAATTTCTGCATTTTATTATTATTATTATTATTATTATTATTATTATTATTCAGATATTGCAGCAGATACCAGTAATGGGTTAGTTCGTGGTCCTTCGAGATTATGAGCACCGTGTGACATCCAAGGTGCAGACTCGGGGCGTTACACAATTCCTCTCAAACATTTCATCAGTCGCATTAATGCAGACCAATGCTCATTATTGGGATGATTATATCTACTCAGTCTACACACAACATTGGTTATATCAGGCCTAGTAAAATTCATTAAATGCATCAGACTCTCAATAATCTGTGCATGCTTAGACTGAGCAATTGGGTCACCATTATTCTTTTTAATTTAGGATTAACATTATAAGGAGTGACTACAGGATTTACCTCCCAACATTCAAACTTTTTAAGAAGTCTTTCAACATAATATTCTTGTGACAATATCATACCATCTTCACTCCTTATAACTTTAATATCATAGTCACTTCACCCAGATCTTTTAAATCAAAGTTAGTAGACAAAAATAAGTTGGTACGTTCCACAATATTTAAGCATGTACCAAATATAAGCATGCCATCAACATATAAGCAAATTATCACATAATCATTGTATACCACTTTTGTATAAGCATATTTATCCATCTCAACAGAAGAAAAGTCATCTTTTATTAAGACTTGATCAAATTTCGCGTGCCACTATTTAGGAGTTTGTTTAAGTCCATAAAGAGATTTAATTAATTTACAAACTTTATTTTCTTGTCCAGAAATTACACATCCTCCAGATTGAACCATATAAATTTCTTCTTCTAAATCGTCATTTAAGAAAGCTGCTTTTACATCCATTTGATGGATAAAAAGCTTATGAATTGATGCTAAAGCAATTAATATTCGAATAGAAGCAATTCTTGTTACTGGTGCAAATGTATCCAAACAATCAATATTTTGTTTTTGAGAAAATCCTTTAGCTACTAACCGAGCTTTATATTTATCTAAAGATTCATCCGAATTAAGTTTCTTTTTGAAAATCCATTTACAATCAATCGATTTTGCACTAGGAAGTAAATCAGTTAAAACCCATGTATTATTTTTCATAATTGAATCAAGTTCAATTTTTTTTATTACCTTTTTTCAAAATTTAGCATCAGAAGAAGATACAACTTCAAAATAATTTGATGGTTCATTATCAACAAGAAAGGTTTGGAAATTATTTCCATAAAAAAAATATTTTTTTCTAGGCCTTTTACTCCTTCTCAGTTCCTCAATATTAGAGGTAGATTCATTTTCTCTTTCAACAGGTGAATGAGAGATTTTATCACATAGTGGAAAAATATGTTCAAAAAATTCAGTATTCTTTGTCTCAATTATAGTATTACTATCAAGTACATCACATTTCAAGACAAAAAATCTGTATGCAGCACTATGTTCAGCATATCCAATAAGCATGTAATCAGCAGTTTTAGAACCTATTTTCCTCCTTTTAGGTTCAGGAAGTAGAACTTTCGCAAGACAACCCCACACTTTTAAATATTTCAAATTACGTTTATAACCTTTTCATAATTCATAAGGAATTTTGCCAGTTCTTTTATGAAGAATTCTATTTTATAAATGACATGCAGATAAAATAGCTTTACCCCACAAATTATCAGGTGCATTTGAGCTAATTAACATAGAGTTCATCATTTCTTTCAGTGTCCTATTTTTTCTCTCAGCTACACCATTAGACTCAGGTGAATAAGGCGAAGTTATTTCATGAATAATACCTTTTTTTTCACAAAAAACATTTAAAGATACATATTCTCCAACTCTATCAGATCTAATTCTTTTGATTTTTCTACTAAGCTAATTTTCAACTTCAGATTTATAAGATACAAGAGCATCAAATGTATCATCTTTATTTCTAAGCAAATACAACTTAGTAAATATGGAGAAATCATCAATAAAAGTCACATAATATCTTTTACCACCTCTAGTCATAGTTTGTTTTAAATCATCCAAATCAGTGTGAATCAAAGATAACGATTCAGTTTCTCTATCAACTAAAAAACATGACTTTTTAGTAATTTTAGCTTCAGCACATATTTCACATTTATCGAAATTACTTGAATCCAAACCAGATATTAAACTAAGTGATTGCATATTCTTGATATATTTGATACTAACATGTCCTAATCTAGCATGTCATATAGAAATAGACTCAATCATATAAGCAGAAGCTGATACATTATTATTGATAATATTAAGTACATAAAGTCCGCGGTTACAATAGTTTTTTCCCATAAATACATTATTTTTTTGCCAAAATAATCTTATTAGATTCAACAGACACTTTCATTCCATCTTTATCCAGCAAAGCCACAAAAATCAGGTTTGCTCGCTTTGTAGGAACATGTAGCACATCTATTAAGGCTAAAATTTTTTCCGAAGTGAGTTTTAGGAGTACTTTACCCTTGCCCAAGACTTTAGCAGTTCTTGAGTCTCCAAGGTAGACTACTTCACTGTCATCTCCTATTGATATATAAGAGGCAAATGTTTCTCGATTTGTACAAATGCGTCGAGTAGCCCCAGAGTCTACCGCCCATTCTTTTACATGTGCCATCATATTCACTTGAGAAATAATAGCTGAAATTATTTCATCTCCTTCAGCTAAATTAGCTTTGGGAGGATTTCTCATTTCTTTGTTATTTCTTATTTTGTGCCTACATTGAGCGGCATAATGACCTGATTTTCCACAAGTAAAACAAGTGCCTTTTCTTTTCTTAAAATTGGGATTATTAGGCTTGTAACTTTGAGAGTTATTTCCATACCTTCTGTTGTTGTTGTGTTGACCTTGTACTAAATTTGCATTGACGCAACCTGCTTAGCTTTGAATGACTCATTTCTGTTGGTATCTTCGATTAGAATATGAGTTATTATTTCCTCAATAGTAAAATTTGTCTGCTTATGTTTCAAGTTATTTTTATAATCATTCCATGATTCAAGCAATTTTTCAATTAATACTCCAACAGCAAATTTTTCCGATAAAGCGATGTCCTCAGCCTTCAAATCTTCTAACAGTTTTTGATATTCATTTATTTGAATTTTTATTTCTTTCACATCACTCATTTGCCAATTGTAAAATTTTTCAACCACAAACTTTTGTTTGGTTACATCTTCAGCTGTAAACTTTTTGATTAAAGCTTCCCAAATGACTTTTGCGTTGCAACTGCAATATACATTAAATACTTCATTAGCAATTGTTAGTAAAATAGTATGGCGACATACCTTATTGGCATATTGCCATGATTTCAAAATTTTGCTATCAATGTCTGCACCAGGTTGTGTTTGTGACAAAGCATATGCAACACCATGAACGTCAAGTAGTGAAAAAAATTTGTTCTTGCCACCTTTTAAAGTTTTCATTAGCAAATATTTCAATATTTGAAACATTAGGAAACGGTTTTGCATATGGTAGAACAATCGGAACAGGAGTATTAGGAGTTGCTTCAGTAGCAGAAGTACCAGGAGTAGAATTATTTGCCATAGTTTCTTAGATTGTTGAGAAACAATAATAATAATTGTTCATAATACTGAATATTAAATAAATATTACTATGATATTATTTTAAGTGGTCTATTAATTATACTTGAGTCGTCCTAGGCACTATCCTAAGAAACTATATCAGAAGTTTGAAAGATTTTTTCAGGATTAAACAAGAACTTTCCTAATTAATTAGAGGATACAGGAATCAACAAAATTATTAGTATAAATACCAGCAAGTTAAACTATTATAACTAAATCATTAAGCAGGATTATAAGAGAGAAACTAATGAGGAAATTTAGAATGATAAGAATTGTTGTAAGGATTGAAGGAGTATTTATAGGTAATACTTAGCTTCTCAAGTACACCTCCTGATGACTTTCAAAGTAAGTCTTCTCAAGTATATCTCTTGTTGGCTTCTAGAGTAAGTCTTTTCAAATGTATCTCCTGATGGCTTCCAAAGTAAGCCTTCTCAAGTATATCTCTTGATGACTTTCAAAGTAAGCCTTCTCTAGTATCTCTCGATAACTTCTAGAGTAAGCCTTCTCAAGTCCATCTCTTGATGGCTTCTAAAATACATTCAAAGATATGACTTTTTCAATATACTTTAAATTATTTTGAAATAACTAAATAATTTTCCTACATACCGGCGTGAATTATATTTTTAGAAATTGCAGCAGAAATTATCATCTATCAGAAGTTTTTGTTTTGCTTTTCAACTTCTCTTTTTTATTTCTTAAGTGAAGAGTAAACAGTCACTCAATCGACATTTTAGTAATTCAACTTTTTAAATTAGGGGCTTTTCAGTTTTAGGATAGTATGAATGGGTGTGAGACTGTGAGTGCCCCCGCATACTTCACCTCAAACTCTATGCATTTATGTGTCTTACATAATTAAAGGGACCATTTGAACATGTGACATGATCATGATATGAAATTAAATTGATAAGAAGCTGAAGTTTTGCTTGGACATAGCATTTAAATTTTTTTTATATTTTTTTCATAAACATGAAAATCTCGCGATTGTAAAAACTATCAAAAATTTTAAAATCTTGATATTCAATCTTACCAAATAAGCAAATCATAGTTCATAATAAGATACAAAATGTTCAAAAATATGTCGCAATTATAAATTCATTAATAAATAACATATCTTTGTGTTCCTTTTATAAATAAATATTTGCGTTTACAAACTTTCAAATATGCATAATTTTGTTCTTTAATATAATTCTTTCATAGACAATCTCTTAACGAACATGAATCTTTTCTTTCAATAGAATTTAAATTTATGAGTCTTCTTTTAATAAATATAAAAGTTAATTGTTGGCCAAGTTTTACTTCATAGGAAAGAAATCACGGTTAGAAATCCCAAATGATTCCTTGAAGAATTTGAGATCGATTTTAAATCATACTCTTAATTTAAATGTCCAAATGCTGATCTGAAGTTATGACTTCATATTACATGTCGAAACGAAGCTTAGATTGGAAGAAGAGAAATAAATCTATAAAATTATATGAACATATATTAATTCAAAATCTCTTAAAATGGACCGACACAAATACCTTTTCCGATTGGGTATGTAAAGTTATTGTAACTGCACCCATTGATTTCATGTGGAATTATCTATAAACATATGTCTTATAAAACCTTACATGAATAGAAGAGAAAAAAATGTAGCCAAGGATTACGTGTCGATAAGTCGTTGTATTGGGCTACAATATCTCGGCAAGTCATCCTTGGATGCAATATACTCCTTACCACTTCATGCAATGACTCTCTAGACAAACTATGAACAAAATCAGGCTATTATAGTGAATTGTATTATAATAAATGGTTATAATAGAGAGATTTGAGTGTGTATACATACGTCTTATAGAGCCTTACATGAATAGAAGAGAACAAATTATAGCCAAGGATGACCTGCCGATAAGTTGTTGCATTGGGCTACTATATCTCAGCAAGTCATCCTTGGATGTAATCTACTCCGTACCACTTCATGCAATGACTCTCTAGACAAACTATGAACAAAATCAGGCTATTATAGTGAATGATATTATAATGAATGGTTGTTATAGAGAGATTTGAGTGTGTATATATATGTCTTATAGAGCCTTACATGAATAGAAGAGAACAAATTATAGCCAAGGATGACCTGCCGATAGGTCGTTACATCGGGCTACAACATCTCGGCAAGTCATCCTTGGCTGCAATCCACTCCCTACCTCTTCATGCAAAGACTCCCGAGACAAAATATGAACAAAATCTCCTCAAGTAGAATAGGAGACATGAATCACAAGTTTCATGTAGCTCTTGGAATGTCTCAATGGGCAAAATTATTGTGAATATTTGTAGGCAGAGGAGGAAAAAGGGACGAGACAGAATTTATTCGTTTATGTCCCAAAATAAACATGACTTGTTGACTTTACCGAAAGTGGAAAAATGCCCATGCCTCATGCTGTCATGCATTGTGCAACCAACTAAAGCTCTGAATATAGTCCAATTTTGGACCAAGGATAGAGTCATTGGATAATAATGGACCACTTGTAAATAAATTATTGGTTGAAGTGCTCTACTTCTCATCATAATGGAACCTGTTCAGATAGGCTGGGGATGTGGCGGGGGTGGGGGTGGGGTGGGGATATAATCACTTGCTGTTTCGAATTTATTGGTCCGACTAAGTCAAATGAATACTTAATAGTCTCATTAAAGAGCGACAAAATCGCTCTTTACAACAATGTCTTTATTTTTGAAATTCAAACTTGAACTCGAGACGGCTGATTGAATGTGCAGGAATCTCATTCATGCAAGCTTAAATTTAAATTTATTGTGTTCTTAAGAAGTCTAACAATGAGAAAAAAGACATTTATTTAAAAAAGAAAAAACTATCCTCTCATTTTGTTTTACTTGACCTTAATACTAAAAATAGATATTTTAATTTATTTGTTCTTTTTCAAAATCAAAAGAGTTTTGTTACATTTTCTTATGTTACTTTTGTAAATACCTACATAAAGTAATAATAGTAAAATTTTAAAATATTATTAAGATTAGTTATACCTCTAATTAATTTTTATTTTTTTTAAGGGTGTATCAAGTCAACATCATTATTAAGATTAGTTATACCTCTAATTAATTTTTATTTTTTTTAAGGGTGTATCAAGTCAACATCAGTCAAGTAAAATAAAATGGAAAAAACATGAGTTAATCTGATGCTCTTTTCTTTGACTGTCATGTTAATTAATGGACACTGATATAAAAGAAAAATTTTTGATGAGTTAATCTGATGCTAATTAATGAACATTAATTTTGGGAAAATAACTTAATGAGCTAATCAGATGCTAATTAATGAAACATTAATTTAGACTACATCTACGAACACCAACATTTATCACACAAACAAATCCTGCACCTTTTTAGGCCTAATCTAAGAAAAATGAGTAAATTCTACTGCGCAACAAATAATTTTTACTCCCTCCATTTTAAAATAAATAAATTGTTGAACTATTTTATTAATATTCAAAATAAATGAATTGTCTACTCTTGAGAGACATGTTGGAAATTTTTTTCAATTTTACCCTTTCATTTAATGAGGTTTTAAGTTCTTCACATTTTCTAGAAGAATACTTTAAGAATAATTAAAAAGGTAATAGTGAAATTTTTCTTAAGGAATGTATCATACCCCAAGAATTCAATTATTTTGGAATAAAGGGAGTGTGTTATATAATAATTGTCTGCTCTTCCTTTTACATAGGTGTGGGCGTTCGGTTTTTCGGTTCGGATTCAATTGTTTTTTATTTTGAATTTTTCGATTTTCAGCTATGAAAGTAGGTGCACCAAAAATTGAATCGATTTAGTACGGTTCAGTTCAATTTATGTAAATTTCGGTTTGGATTTATATCGATTTAATAATTTTGATTTTTCGATTTTGGACCTGTTTAATGGGTTAAATTATATTTGTGAATTGGATTATTTTTTTTAATGTTTTTAATACTTTCTAATTTTCCTGTTTAATAATTTCTAAGTGAACTAACCAGTAAACATAAGAAAACTGGTGCTGAAGTAATGTCAGTGTCCAAGGATTATGAGAATAAAGTCTTTGGCTTTGTCTTCAGGGTGCCTCCGTAAGTTTATGTTATCATATTATAGATTGATAGTGTGTTTGTATAAGGATTACTTATCTATGTAACTCATTCTTGAATGGTATCATATCCAAGAATAACATCACTTATGTTTCCTAAAAACTGGAAAAGGCAAGATTACACATCAAGAAGGTTGAAACAAACACCAGATAAGAGATTTTGGGGTTGACGATTATTTGGATTTTGGATTTTCTTGGCTTTGCCCAGTTTGACGCTTTGGGCTTTAGTAAAAGATATCAATTATCATACATATTAAATATATATTATATATAAATATATATATAATAATTAAAAAAAGAGTATATTAAAATTTTTGGTTTAAAACGAAAAAACGAATTACGCTAATCTAAAAATCGAAACCCAAGCCGAAATACCGAATTTATAAAAAAAAACTGAAATCTAAATCGAAAAAAACAAGAAATCGAAACCAAAAAACCAAAATAATTTAGTTCGGTCCGGTATTTTAATTTTCGATATTTATGCCCACCCCTACTTTTACATGTCTACCAAGAAATTATGAATACTTTTACAAATTTCTCCTTTAAAACACTTTATGAAATTTTATCAATTTGTCTACACATCAAAAAGAATTAATTATAAACATAAAATGAAAAAGATGTAATTAATTCTATCTTGATTTTCTAAATTGATAAATAATTTGAAATAACTATTTTCAATAATATAGACAACTAATTGTAACGCCCCGATTATCTGAACCGGAACGCTACACGGTGCTCATGACTCCGAAGGACCACAAGCTAACTCATGATGATATCTGTACCTGTACACTGCATAATATATAAATATAAATGCGGAAAGATGAACTGAAGGCCATAAGGTTTAATACTGAACATAATCTGAGTAATAAAATGTCTGAATAAAGAGGTATCACAATACCAAAATAGAACTGAAATACTGAAGTCTGAATCTAGTCTGAAAGCCTCTACTGTCTGAATAACCTGAATAAGGAGCTGATGGGACATGTTCCCAACTAACTCCGATTAATGAACTAATCAATGAGAAGATAAAGAAATAATCATGTCCTTGAAGGATGAGGACTCACTTCTAACTCTGACTGCTGAAATCTGCAATGCTACTGCTGCTCTGGAACTCGTGCCTCTGAACCTATGGCGTAAAATAAAAACCATAGCGTAAATGCGTCAGTACGTCTGAATGTACTAAGTATACAAGTGAGGTAGGATAAATGCAAAGAGGTTTATATGTATGAACAATGCTGACTGATATGAACGTGAGAATACATACATGCATAAGTAACTATAATTGTACTCGTGGTGATACTGACTACTGAGTCTGAATGTTGACAACATGAGTTTACTGATACTGAGATACTGAATAGATGAACGACTATTTCTGACAGTTTAAATTATGAAGAACTGGTCTGATTGACAGTGTCTAAAAGTCCTGAAACTGAATACTAATAACGTAAGTTATGACGACTGATCTAACTGATATAACTGTGATGATCAGCCTAACAGATGTAACTAATACTGAGCGACCGTATCTGACAGTGTAAATCTTCTAATAATGATTAAGAGTGATTAAGCTTGAGATCAGGCCTAACTAACGGGTGATCTCTGGAACTAATATTGAGAATACTCAACTGAATTTGAGACTGAGATCAAGCCTATCTGATGGGTGACCTCTGTAAGTACTGGTACTGAATAACTTTATGTTAGACCAAGCCTATCTAGCGGGTGGTCTATAAATGTGTGGAACTATCTGAGTTCCTTACTAAGATTAATGACTGTATCTGACAGTCATGATTTTTGAGTTCTACTCTGAAGACTGATACTAAAACTGTAACTGTGGGAGTTCTCACTTAACCAACATGTCCCGAATCTGAACTGGTGGTGTCCAACCTATAACCCTATTTGGAAGGGTGTCAATATCGTTCCACGGTTAAAGAACTCTCTGGTCAAGCATATCTGACGGGTGACCCTCGTAGGAAGTCAAGCCTAAGGCAGTATAATAGTCAAGCCTCTTTGATGGGTGACAAGACTTTTTCTGACAGGTAACTCCTGTATCCTGCGCTGGCTATGCAGTTCTGGAGTTCAGGGATTGATCCTAATGACTCTGCCTCTCTGAAGAAGAGCCGCCATCCCTGAACTCGCTCGGTGCTAGCTCCTACTACCAACTGAAAGACTCTAAACTGATTCTTAGAACTTGTACTTGAACTGAACTGAAGTTGTTACTGAGTTTCTTACTTGACTGAGCTGACTGAGTTCACTTGGTTTTGTTATATGACAGAATACTACTGAATCTATTATCTGACTGAATGATACTAAATTCTGAATTGATTTCTTGAATGTTAATGAGATCTGAGCTGAGTACTGAACTGAAGCTGGAATGATAATGATACTTAGATTACTGAGATTTCTTAAGTTCTATAACTGTCTGAGAGTTCTGAATTCTGTAACTGACTGAGTTCTACTGATCATAGCACGACTAAGACTATCTTGAGACTGACTCGGCTCTAGGCACACAACTATATTTTTTGGGTACAAGTACCCCCCAGGACTCGATAGAAGGAAATTGACGCACAGGATATTTCTTGATCATAGGAATAGAATCCACAATTCATAATACCATAAATAGAGGATTTCATACTACACATGGTTCTCAACATCTTATATATGAAAGGGAATGCATATAACATGTAAATACTTGCATGATTCCAATTTCATGAGCATTCCATATCACAACAACAATACACAACAATTAGCATGGAATTCATGTTGAGTCATAAGGAATAGAGCATGGACTTGTCATTTAAGCAAGTCATAAAAACATGGATTCTATCATTCTTGGCATTTTATCAAACACCTTACATGCACAACTTTGGGCATAGGTGTACTTATCAATTTGACAATCTTAACCCATTCAAAATTCATGGGTTTCAACTAACCTACTCACATGCTTCATGAAAAACACATCAAGATACAACCTTGAATCCAAACAACAATCATCAACATGAATAGAGTCATAACACAACAATGAAATCACAATTTATAATTTAAAACATGATTCTTGAGCTCCATGGATAAAAGGGATCCATGGATAAACACTATGCATACCTTAGAAAGGAAACTTTGATGAGTTGCTGGAGAGTTCTTGGATTGGGAAACTTAATTCTTAATTATCTTGGAAAAAGGGCTTGAATCTTGCTTTTGGGAAATGATTTTAATAAAAACCCTAATCTTGTGGTTGAAAGTGTAAGAGAGAATTTTAAAAAGGTTTAACTAAAGAAAAATAGGAGAAATTTACGTCCCTTGAAGGTTTTTAGTCGTGGGAGGTGAAGGAAAAAGACCAAAATACCTTTACTAAACCGCTTTCCAATTGCAGAAAATCTAAGGCTGACGGCATTTGTGATAGGCCTTCAGACTTTTGATAAGTCATCATAAATATCATCACTAGGGGGTTGGAATTGATGTATTTCTTCCTAAGGCTGACGACATTCATGATAAGTCGTCACACTTGTGATAAGATATCATGAATGTCGCCACTCAGTTTTCCAGGCTGACATGCTAGAGTAAAATAGGTATAACTTTTTGCTCCGATATCAGATTTGAGAGAAATTGGTAAAGTTGAAAAGATAATTCAAAGAGCTTTCATTTGACATATATGAGGTCCTCTAATTTGATATACACAAGGAGTTTTGGTCGATTGAAGTTGACCCAAGTTTTGACGCTCACTAAAACTTGAACGATAGGAAAGCTTTCAACTTGTCCTTGAGTTAGGGGACCTCTATGATCTTAATTCATGCGTAAATAGATTCCCACACTAAATAATTGATTAACACACTAAATTTACATAGGATTCGAGGCTTTTGGAACATCTACGCATATGAATAATGGATTTTCATTCTAGTCCGAAATATGGGGTGTTACATTATCTCCCTCTTGGAATCATTCATCCTCGAATGTCGACTGATAAGTTATGAGTACTGATCAACTAAACTTACTTAAGGGATGTGAATATCTAAAACATGACTATATGACGGAAATTACTGACACACTAAATTTTCCACTAGAGTATACATGCATATCTGATGCATGGATACTTGACTGATTTGTTCTTTTCAACGTATAACTGAACACACTGATAAGCTGAACTTTCTCTACTGAACATGCATATCTAATGCATAGAGGTCTGACTGAACTTACTCTTGAAAGGATGACTGACTGTACAATGATAACTGAAGCTAACTCGTAATAGGAATCTATGCATGAAACTGAATGGGTTTACAGAATTGATAACTTCGGGGATTTATAGAGCATCTCCCCCTTGGGACACTATGTTCCTCTAAAAACACTTACATCGCTGGAATACTCGAGGACTACTAAGGCAGTGCACAAGGCATTTATGAATTGGATCATATCTAATCATCTGAGATCTGAAGATAATGCATAATTCATGAACTGAGTTATACTCACAACTACTAAGGTACTCTGTCTAGGAATAGTTACCTTACTGAGATTTGTGATAGTATGACTAGATGGAAAGATGTGAAAAAAAACTATACGAATTTGATTGTCTGACTGTTAGACTGAACTTCTGGCTTTACTGACTACCATATGCTGAGAACTTAAGCTTAATTGAAGCACTGCTTCTGCATTCTTTTAACTAAACCTTCCTCCTTAGCCTTAAGTCATCATCATAAGTTTGGGAACACTTCACTAAACTCTGAACTGAACTACAATCATTCTACTATAGGGTGTGCGCTACAATAATGTACCTAAATGATAACTCATCCTGAAAGACTGCACCTGAAATTATGAAGCTCACTGCTAATACTATCCCAAAATTATTTACGGGGACTGCCTGAGAAATCTCTATCTATAGGACTTTGGGCTTCACTACTTCTGCTATCTTAAAAGTAAGGTAAAACTGACATAAATGGAACATGATGAGAATCCACATAAGTTTCTTAGAGAACCTTTCTATACCATGATCTGAGACATGAAAGAAGGGAAACTATTCCTAAAACATCTTATAGCCTCCTGTACATAAATAAGGCATACAATACACCCATGTACAACTCTACTAGATGCGGCTTTTAGACTTCCTAGGACACTATTGAACCTTAGGCTCTGATACTGAGTTTGTAACACTCGATTATCTGAACCGAAATACTACATGGTGCTCATGACCCCGAAGGACCACAAGCTAACCCATGACTGATATCTATACCTGTACACTGCATAATATATAAATATAAATATAAAAACATGAACTGAAGGCCATAAGGTTCAATACTGAACATAATCTGAGTAATAAAATATCTGAATAAAGAGGTATCATAATACCAAAATAGAACTAAAATACTAAAGTCTAAATCTAGTCTGTAATCTAGTCTGCGTCTAGTCTGAAAACCTCTACTGTCTGAATAACCTGAATAAAGAGCTGATGGGACATGTCCCCAAATAACTCCGACTAATAAACTAACCAATGAGAAGATAGAGAAATAATTATGTCCTTGAAGGATGAGGACTCACTTCTAACTCTGACTGCTGAAATCTGTAATGCTACTGCTGCTCTAGAACTCGTGCCTCTGAACCTATGGCATAAAATAAAAAGCCATAGCACGAATGCTTCAGTACATCTGAATGTACTGAGTATGAGTGAGGTAGGTTAAATGTAAAGGGGTTAATATGCATGAACAATGTTGACTAATATGAACGTGAGAATACATACATGCATAAGTAACTATAACTGAACTCATGGTGATATTGACTACTGAGTTTGAATGCTGAAAACATGAGTTTACTGATATTGAGCTACTAAATAGATGAACGACTATTTCTGATAGTTCAAATTATGAAGAACTGGTCTAATTGACTGTGTCTAACAGTTCTAAAATTGAATACTGATAACGTAAGCTATGACGACTGATCTAACTAATATAACTGTGATGATCGGCCTAACCGATGTAACTGATACTGAGCGACCGTATCTAACAGTCTAAATCTTCTAATAACGATTAAGAGTGATTAAGCTTGAGATCAGGCCTAACTAATGGGTGAGCTCTGGAACTGATATTGAGAACACTCAACTGAATCTGAGACTGAGATCAAGCCTATCTGATGGGTGACCTCTGTAAGTATTGATACTGAATAACTTTATGTTAGACTAAGCCTATCTAGCGGGTGGTCTATGAATCTGTGGAACTATCTGAGTTCCTTACTGAGATTAATGACTATATCTGACAGTCATGATTTCTGAGTTCTACTCTAAAGACTGATACTAAAAATGTAATTGTGGAAGTTCTCACTTAACCGACATGTCCCAAATCTGAACTGGTGGGGACCAACCTGTAACCCCATTTGGAAGGGTGTCAAACCGTGCCACGGGTATAGAACTCTCTTGTCAAGCCTATCTGATGGGTGACCCTCGTAGGAAGTCAAGCCTAAGGCAGTATAATAGTCAAGCCTCTCTGACGGGTGACAATACTTTTTCTGACGGGTGACTCCTATATCCTCCGCTGGCTATGCAGTTCTGGAGTTCAGGGATTGCTCCTAATGACTCTGCCTCTCGGACAAGGAGCCGTCATCCCTGCACTCACTCGATGCTAGCTCCTACTCCCAACTAATAGACTCTGAACTGATTCTTAAAACTTGTACTTAAACTGAAATAAAGCTGTTACTGAGTTTCTTATTTGACTGAGCTGACTGAGTTTACTTGGTTCCGTTATATGATAGAATACTACTGAATCTATTATCTAACTGAATGATACTAAGTTTTGAATTGATTTCTTGAATGCTAATGAGATCTGAGCTGAGTATTGAACTGAAGCTGGAATGATAACGACACTTAGATTACTATGATTTCTTATGTGATATAATTGTCTGAGAGTTCTGAATTCTATAACTGCCTGAGTTCTGCTGATCATAGCACGACTGAGATTATCTTGAGACTGACTCAGCTCTAGGCACATAACTATATTTTTTTGGGTACAAGTACCCCCAGGACTCGATGGAAGGAAACTGACACACAGGATATTTCTTGATCATAGGAATAGAATCCACAATTCATAATACCATAAATAGAGGATTTCATACTACACATGGTTCTCAACATCTTATACATAAAAGGGAATGCATATAACATGTAAATACTTGCATAATTCCAATTTCATGAGCATTCTATATCACAACAACAATACATAACAATTAGCATGGAATTCATGTTGAGTCATAAGGAATAAAGCATGGACTTGTCATTTAAGCACTATTAAGTCATAAAAACACGGATTCTATCAGTCATAAATTTGGGCATAGGTGTACTTATTGTTTTGCAAAATTTTTTGACTTTTAAAGAGTCGCCATTTAATTTTGAAAAGAAATTAAGAAACCTTAATAAAAACACTTTAAACAATCCAAAATAGAAAAATCATTTAAGTTAAGAGATTCTGAGTATGCAGTTCCTATTAACGTTTTAGGAAGGTTTTAGGCACCTAAAACGTCCGCTAACTTGCGGTTATCTGGACTGTTTGAAAACATCTTTTGACTAACTTCAAAAATGTTTGATCTGTTAAAAAGTGATTGATATTTGGAAAAGATTTGTGTAAAAGATTTTTAGATGACTTAATAGGGATCTTAACTAAGTCTACACAAATGAAATAAGCAAGTAAACACATAAACGGGGAAAGGGAGGAAAAAGTAAATAATATAGGCCATTGGTCCCAAACCAACAAGACCTGTCCTAGTCTAATCGGGCCTTTGACCTGTTTCACCTGTCCTAGTCTAGTTTTTGAGTCGTTGGCTCGAGTCTCGCTTCACCTGTATTAAGTACAACTTTGGCTTCGAGGCCGAAATGAATGAATGAATAAATACGCAAATAAAATAAACAAGGACAACAAAAATTAACTAAAATAAAACAACAGAAGAGACTTTTGTCTCTTAGCCGCTTCGAATGTGGGATTTCAACCCCTTTTCTTTTTCCATCTTCTTGTATTGATACGCCATGAGATCGACATTTGAAATTTCTATCCGAAGTTGTCTCAACCAGGTGGGCCTCATTTTTCCATCAGAAATGCATAGGAACGAGATTCCACTTGGACTCCAAATAGGATTCACATGAAAAAGAAAAAAAGAAAAAGGAAAAGGAAAAGAATAAGTTGCATTCACCTTATGTAGATTTAGTGATAAATAGAAATATTTGTGATCCTATCTTACCAGATGTTGGGAAGCAAAATGGGACTCGAACTTTGATGGAATCTCGATTACCACCTTGGGAATTTTCTGTGACTTCTGAATCTACGAACAACCATCGACTCTTCTTAAAAACAGAGCTTATAATACGAGAACTATTTCCCCCCTTTTTTTCTTGAAAGTTTCGAACCTTTCGGATTTTTTCAACTCCCCTATTGAAGATTACTTCTCTAATTTTTTTTCTTTCTAAAAGAAAATCTTCAACCCTCGATTTTTGGACCCAAAATCTTCCCAAAAAAAAAATCCCCCTTCAAAAGCACACAATGGGTCATTTATATAGGGGACCATTGGGGGATATTTTTGGGATTCTTTTTTAGGGGAATTTGAAATTCAAATAATGAGGGTCTTAACCGATTGTAACCCCCATTTGGATTTGGCAAACAACCTTTGGAGGAAATGGATAATTTCCCGAAGAACCAATAAAAATTTTCCAAATAGGTACAAATTCGTACAAGTTATCCCGAAATTCACAAAATTCGGACATTGGAGGTGACACCTAAACTCATTTCTAGAAGATTCGAGACCGATATCATGTCAATCACCATGCTAATCACGTGAAGAAGTATGGATTCAAGTAGAGAGAAGACGTTTGGGCGAGAACAAGCTACTCCGAATCTTTGCCGGGTTGAATTTGGATGAAATCAGGTCCGGTATTGGTTGCCTGTGTATATGTTGCTATTTGTCGATGATGTTGCTATATGTTGTTGTTACTGGTTAAGTGAAAAAGATAAGTGGACTGGGCTGGGTTATGTTATTATGTTGGGCTGGTAAGGTTAAGTAAAGAATGGGTTGCTGATTGTTAGTTCAATTAGGGATTATGAATTTAGGCTAATTGTTAAATTAGCCTATTCATTAGAATTTAGCCAATACTTAAATTTTAGCCTAATTAAAAATTAATTGACCAATTACATTGTAATTATGGTCAAATCCTTTTCAATTAAGGTTAAATTTAATAAATTGACCAAATCTAATTATAATTTAAAACAAATTAATCACTATTTTAATCCTGAGTTTCTTAATTTAATAAAATCAAACACATATTTATCCGAATAAATTATTTTTTAGAATAAATTATATTAAAATTGAGAGTTTAATCATTTGAATTTGTTTCAAGATAAACCTTGATTAAAGTCTAATTTGTGTAAATTAAATATTTAAGTACCAAAGTTATAAAATTTCGTGTAATTAAATACGACAATATATAATCGTTACTTAAAATGACCAATTTACCCAAATAAATACTTTAAAAATCCTTTATTCGGATAAAATAAATGTTGTGGTTTTATCTTAAACTTGAAGAAACTCGAAATTAAATTGGGTTGTGGAGGGTAAAAATTAGGTGTCAACGACTGCCCCCTCCCTTTGGGTAGGATGAATGCAAGTAATTCTGGACAAAGGAAGGTTGACGTTCTTAATTTTTGTCCGGCCATAAATTTGAATCTGGAAGATATTTGCTTTCGCACGAGTTTCATGGAGTTATGGCCAAACCTCGGTATCAGGTTTTCTACATATCTCAGGTTTCATGAGAATTCAGGCCACTTGTAGTTCAAAAAGCTTGATTTTAAGCACGATTTTAAAGAAAATTCACAAACTATCACGGTTTTAGAGTTTTTAGTTAAATCGAGAAGTTGGGGATTAAAGAAATTTGGGGGAGGTTGGAATGCAGTCGAGTTTTCTACATAGAGCCCAGCCTACATATCCCCAAGATTTCAGGGAATGGACTGCTTGTAGTTCGACTCGATTGGTAGAAAAGATAATCTTCTATTTCAGACGATCTTTGGCTCAGGATGAGTGACAAGTTAATGAGTTGCGGAAAAAATGCTTGTAACCTCTTAACCATGAATGTGGAGCTCTTAATATCCATAGGTAAGAACTTAGCTGGGTGTAATTTCCAAAACTCTAAGTATGTTGTCACCCGAATTCGAACAAAAGAGAAAGTTACCCTCGACATGAGTTTAAAAATATCCCGAAGGTGAAGCGACAACAAGAATATCCCAGAATACCCACATGCCTTCTAATAGGGGTGTGGTTAGATGGTTGTTGCCTGAAAAATAGAGTCATCTTTTCATGTACCTATTTGGAATGTAATAACTTGCGATAACAGACGCAACACCCTTTTGGTTGTTGCATAACTAACTCATTTGTACGAGTGAATATGTCTTCAAAGTGGGGTGACCTTTTGGACACCAATGACACTTTATGCAGAACGGTCCCTGCAACCGTTTAATCTTATGCTAATGCGGCAACTCATTGGTTACCTATAATGCTTGTCACATGTGGAATGATAACCTTTCCGGTCATTGACAATAATTTTTTCCCAAGATCTAGGGTAATTCTTGCGTATCTTTGTATCGATACGACTTATAGCTTTCCCTTGAATTGACCGTCTTTGGATAATCTTGCATATTATTTGATGTTGGATACTAGGCAATTTACGGATATCCTTTGAATTGCTAGCCTTTAGGTAATCCTGCACATTATCTGACCTTGGATAAGAGATGACTTACAGGTATCCCTTCAATCGTTAGCTCTCCAGTATTCTTGAACATCATCCGACCTTGGATACAATATGACTTACAAATATATCTCAAATTGCTAGTCTTTGGGTAATCCTGCACATAATCAATCTTGGATATGGAGCGGCTTATAGAGAACCCTTAGACATTTCAATTTGATAATCTTGCATAATCTCCGATAAGGATTTAATTGAGACTTATAGGTAACCTTCGAACTATCAATTTTTGGGTAACCTTGCACACTGTCCAGTTAGGATATTGTTGTGGCTTATGGATGACCTATGAGCTATCAATTCAAAGGTGATCTTGCACACTATCATATTTCAAATAATATGACTTATAGATGACCCTCAAATTGTCAATTTCTAGGAAGTCTCATGTATAATCTGTCTTTAGACACCGACTTCAAAGAGTCCCTTCAAATCGTGTGCTCTTGATACATTCAGATGCTAATTCATAAAATGATGAGATATCCTTGACGCCAGCATTTGTGTCTAGCGTATCAACAGATATTAAATGATGATGATATTCTTGACGCCAACATTTATATCTTGTATGTCAACAGATATGAAATGTGATGATATCCTCGATTCCAGTATTTATGTCTTGCGTGTCAACAGTTATAAAATACTGATGATATCTTCGACACCTGCTTTTATGTCTTACATGTCAACAAATATAAAATGGCCCTCTTGGCAATGATATAAAATAGCCTTCTTAGCAATAATATGAAATGGCCCTCCCAGCGATGATATAAAATAGCCCACTTGGAAATAATGTGAATGGCCCTCTCGACAATGCTATGAAATGGCTCTCTTGGAAATGATGCGAATGGCCCTCTCGTCAATGCTATGAAATGGCCCTCTTGGCAATGCTATGAAATGTTCCTCTTGGCAATGATATGAATGGCTCTCTCAGCAATGCTATGAAATGGCCCTCTTGGCGATGATATGAAATGGCCCTCTCGGTGATAATATGAAATAATATAAAATAGCCCTCTTGGCGATTTGAAAGCAGTTTCACCTGAGTTTGTTTGTTTGCGTCTTGCTTTCTACATGTACCTATACTTGAAGTAGACAATTAGTAGACCCAAAGTAGCTCTCACCCTGTTTGGCTTAAGGTGAATTTTGAGGGCGGATTTCTGCTCTTCCCCCTATTGAGTGATCTTTTGATTATTGTATTTATTATGCTAACTCCCTTGAATATTCCATTCTTAAGCATTATATGCTCTGGCATGGCTCCCAACTTATTTGGGGATTTTTCAAAAGAAACGCTCATTTTTGTGTATCGATCCCTGCATCCACAGAAAAATAATTAGTTTGAATAAAAATACTCCATGTTGACTTTCTTGTCTGGTCAGTTTGCTCCTCGCCATCTTTCAGGTGCCCCGTCACATTGGTATCTCCACCCTGGGTTCCTTCTCCTATAGACGCCCAGGCAATCACTAAGTAAAAGATTTGTAAAGATTTTTTTCAAAAGTAGTCTTATCCTTAACAAATAGTTTTGAAAGTATCTGTAAAAGCTTTAGAAAATTTTTTCTAGTCATGTCATGTACTAGTTCAACGAATGTATTTCTTATGGATTTGACTATATTCGACGGATGATTTCCAGAACTCATGATCATTGTTGGAGCATTCTTCAAATAGTTCTATCATAGCTAGAAATTGAGTCCACCTAGACTTTGTCCTAGCTGGTAACTTTAAGAGTTTGGCTTTAACCTCTGGTGCCAGGGAATTTGAAATATATTCTAGTACTTGGTGGAAATTTTGAGGCCACCCTCAAAATTTCTGCCCCAGTTTAAAGTTGTCTGAGATGATATCATCTCGAGTGGATCTGAAGTCTTTACTGGTCTTCATTCTCTTTGTTAGATATTGATCTTCTTTTGTGAATTTTTGAGATTCCTTCTAAAAAATTCTACCCTAGTTTCCATTTCCTAGGGTTATATGACTGTGCCGTTGGGGTACCTACATATCCTGTTGAAGCAGGAATCGGGTCAAACGTAGTTCAGGACTACACTAGGAATATATATAAAATTTTAATGGATTGACCGAAGCCAACATAGGCTGCCTACGTATTTAATTCTTGAGAATTCAGGCCATCATGTAGTTCATACATAAAAGAAAGGGATAAATTATTCTAAGGGGTTGACCGAAGCCGACATAGGCTGCCTACGTATCCCTTTCTTGGGAATTCAGGTCGAACGTAGTTCATACATAAAAGGAAGGAATTCTAGGTAATTACATATCATAAAAAAATACAATCATAAAGGCGATTACAAACAAAGGAGACAAACGTTAAAACATTTTTCAAATATAGTATCTCTTTACCACATCAAAATTGATTGGTTTGGTCCACTCTTGACCATCTATCTCAAGTAGGATTAGGGCTCCTCCAGGTTGGGCTTCTTTCAGTTTTCAAATTCCTCTATATATTTCATTAACTGCTCTTCATCACCCACTTTCCATTCATTATCATTCTCTTTACTTCATTCGTCTAACTCTTTTCATGACATGACATTGGTAGGTTTTTATTATTGCTACCAAAATAAACCATGTTAGATTATAACAAGATAGTAAAAGATGATACTATTATCATATTTAAAAATAACTTCTTAAATAAAGGGAGGCCTTTTGAAAAATAAAAAAAAATAATGGCTCATGACTCGCGCAAATGCGGGCCCATGCCTTATTGAAAGCGAAATAAAAATTTGAGACATGAAAGGGTGGATCATTGGGCCTTCTACGGATCATCACCAATTTTTACAACTATTAGTTAGTGTCATTTCATCTACTTCGATGGGAGACGAATTAGGAGTAGAGTGGAAGTCCAATTTTGCAAAGCCTCTCCTGGTGCAACCTTCTTCACCTTACTGAGCTTCGGAAAATCTTCTGGTACAACATTGCATCCCTCGAATATATTTTCTATCCCATCCCCAAGACCATCATTATTTGACATCTCACGCACGGGAAATGATTTTTGCAGGAGTGGAAACGGTTTGGACAAACTCATCTTTGAATTTATCTTCAATCTCATCTTCCTTTCTTGGTTGGTACCCTATTCCACGCTTAAAAGCTTTTTCCGGGAACATAAGGGGCTCAATAATTTCTTTCGAGTTCCTTTCCACTCTTTTTTCCTTTTTTGAATTTTGCGGATCAACCTTAGTAATAGTCTTACCAAATACCCATTCGCCTGCTATTTTGGTCATGCTAACCGTAGCTTCCTCGTAATTAGGCAATGGACTACTGGTGACATTCGATGTCGGTGCTTGAAGAGTGATAATCTTATGGTCTATTAAGTCTTGAATCTTGTGTTTCAGATTGATGCAATCTTTGGTATCATGCCTGGGAGCTCCTGAATAATAAGCATAGAATTGATCGGCTTAAAAAAATCGGGAATTAAGATTGGTATGCTTTGATGGAATAGGCTGTAAATAACCAGCTTTCATCAATCTTTTGAAGAGCTAAGTACGACTTTCAGCCTATGGAGTGAATTTTCTAGGAGGCTTATTTTCAGGGTTTATACGTGGGGGTTATACTAATTTTGATTAGCAGGAGGAGGTACTTGATGATAGTTTGGAGGAGCTTGGATGTTTCTCTGATTGTTTGGAGGAGTAGCTTGAACGTGAGACTAATTATTTGACTGCAAAACTTGATGCTGGGGAAAAATATTTGGAAATGGAGCTTGATATTGGGAATGGGCATAGAATATAGGCTGAAAACTTGGTGACGGTGGTGAGGAAAGAATATTCCTAGGCTTGAATTTCTTCTTCAATTTAGCAATAGAATTAGCAGAGACCACACCTACATCCTTCTTTGACTTCTTTGAGAACGTAGAAGTCCCAGACGATGTTGGGGTTTTGACAATTTTTCCTGTCTGAATACCTTCTTCTAGTGATTCTCCAATTTTTACCAAATCTGCAAAAGTCGCCCTGACAGCAGCACCATCCTGGTACAATATTCTCCCTCTTGAGCGCAAGAGAACACAAACACCATCTCTTCCTCAGACATGGAAGGTTGTACCTTGGCAGTTTCTTTTCTCCAACGGAAGGCATAGTCTTTGAAATACTCATTATTCTTCTGTTTGATCCGATCTAGCGAGTACCAGTCAGGGACTATTTCAAATTTAAATGCAAACCTATCAAGGAAACCTTTAGCCAATGCCCTCCAACTAGTCCATCTTTTCAGTTTTTGAGACGTGAACCAATCTAAGGCTTCGCCTCTTAAGCTCCGGCCTAACAGGCGCATCAATAATGCTCATTTTGTCCTATCCCCACCATTTGATCATAATACCTTCTCAGATGGGCCATTGGATTTCCAATACCATCGAACACTTTAAATTTAGGGACCTTGTATCTTTCTGGTCGATCTACTCCAGGGTGAACACATAGATCATTATAACCTAGGCCATCATTGTCCCCCGTTTCATAAGATTCCTTGATTCTCATAATCTCTTCATTTATATCCAACAACATCATTTCATACTCGGTCCTCCACTCTTTTTCCTTCTCCTCATAATGATCTATCTCGGGATTAGAAAATGAATTGTAGATGTCAGGGGATACGATGGCATGAGGAGAATTTAGAAGGGTAGCTTGATTTTGAGGATGACAGAAGGTTAGTTGGTAACTGGGGAGGGCATTTTGGAAATTGGGAAAGTTTTGTGGAATTTGGGAGTAGTTTGGTGGTATCTGAGAGGGATTCTTCAGATTCAAAAATAAAGTTTGTGGGTTCGAAGATAGATTTGGCAGATTTGGTATATTTGGGGATGGATTTTGTGGATTTACCAATGGTTTCTGGGGATTTGGGAATGAATTTTGTATATTCGGAGAAGGATTTTGTGGGGAGAGGGCTAGATTTTGTAGATGGTAAGCATCTGGGTTATTTTCATGATTGGTATTTTGGAAAAGTGGAGGGGCAGAGATGGACGATATGTTATTTGGCTAATCCCCGAGAATAGGCGTACTAAGGGGAGGGATTTGGATTGGAGTCTCGTGTCCTCCTGGAGCGGGAGCATTGACATTGATGGCTAGGTTAGCCAAATCTTGGGTATTATTTATTTCCTCCTGAAGTATTTCTAGCTTTATTGTGAGTTCCGCAATCATCTCACTCTGTTCCGCTATTACGTTGTCCCTGATGGTCAATGTATTTTGTTCATCTTTTTCAGTCATTGTTGAATGATGGTCAGAGGATGGTATTTTGTGCACTTTTAACCGGGTAAAGTAGGGATGTTTTGCCAGCTTATTTCAACACGGAGTAGTTTTCTATTATCTGTTTAGTAAAACAACTCAAGGGAAAATGTGTTAGTTTTCATATGTGATAAGCAATGCAAAATACGTGACAAGAAATAGCCACGTAGAGTTGTTTGTGTCATAGCCAAATTCATCCATAGGAGCATAATGGATAAACTTGCCTTTGATCCAAACAAACGCACACAAACACATAAGACAGTTATATTACATAAAAGCATTATAATAATACGTATCCTAACTGGGGTGACCCTTTTGAGCCAAGGGTTTGGGCCTAATGATTTTTGAAGAAAAATATATGCTTGCTTAAGGTCAATCCATTATCCCCTAACTTTTATAGACACTAAAAGGGCATAAATGCTTACAAAATATAACAAAAGAGGGATACAATCTTTAGGGAAACGGAAATAACATTAAAGAAGACATGTTCCCATACAGGGGATAGAAAATACTAACTCCTGGGTGCTTCTTCTATCAGCCTTCACCTACGTAGCTTCTTCCATTTTTTATATTAGTGACATACGTTGACGTTCCAACTATGCCTTATATGCAACCTCCCAAATTGATCAATTTCTTGCTTAGCTTGCTTCAATTCTTTTTACGAAGGTAAGCAAATCAAGTTTTTTCCCGATCCCTAAAGAATAATGTATTGAATTAGATAGGCATATATTTTCTTCAACACATAAATATGGTTCTTCTATAATTGAATCGGGGTCAATAGACGCAGGGCAAGTTTTCTAATGGGCCCAATACCCCACTGAGTATTGGTTCGTCCTAGTCTCATGCCTAAAATAGGGTTTTGGTTTCATTCTATCCTAGGTGTCTAGATTGGATTTGAACACTGGTTCTCAAGCGAACAACTTGAGTTTGAAAATATGAACAGCCATCAGACGACTCACGTGCTAATAAGTTGTTCGTATTTCCAACACATTATTAGAATTGAATAATAGGGGCCGGGATATCCACGAAACCCCAAAATAGTTTAAACAATGCAGGAATATGCCATGAGATGCGATAGTTAAACTTTACAGAATCGAAACATATAAACAGTTAATCAAAAGACGAAATCAAATATTTGATTAAAACCTAGTTAAAAATCCCAAGCAGAGTCGCCATTTCTGTTTTGTGGAAATTTTTGACTTTTAAAGAGTCGTCACTTAATTTTGAAAAGGAATTAAGATACCTTAATAAATCACTTTAAACGATCCAAAATAGAAAAATCATTTAAGTTAAAATATTCTGAGTACGCATTTCCTATTAACGTTTTAGGAAGGTGTTAGGCACCTAAAACGTCCGCTAACTTGCGGTTATCCGAACTGTTTGAAAACATCTTTTGACTAACTTCAATAAAGTTTGATCTGTTGAAAAGTGATTGATTTTTGGAAAAGATTTGTGTAAAATAATTTTAGACGATTTAATAGGGATTTTAACTAAGTCTACACAAATGAAATAAGCAAGTAAACACATAAACGGGGAAAGGGAGGAAAAAGTAAATAATATAGGCCATTGGGCCCAAACCAACAAAACCTGTCCTAGTCTAATCGGGCCTTTGACCTATTTCACCTGTCCTAGTCTAGTTTTTAAGTCGTTAGCTCGAGTCTCGCTTCACCTGTATTAAGTACAACTTTGGCTTCGAGGCCGAAATGAATGAATGAATAAATAAGCAAATAAAATAAACAAGGACAACAAAAATTAACTAAAATAAAACAACAGACGAGACTTTTGTCTCTTACCCGCTTCGAATGTGGGATTTCAACCCCTTCTCTTTTTCCATCTTCTTGTATTGATACGCCATGGGATCGACATTTGAACTTTCTATCCGAAGTTGTCTCAACCAGGTGCGCCTCATTGGTCCATCAGAAATGCATAGGAACGAGATTCCACTTGGACTCCAAATAGGATTCACATGAAAAAGAAAAAAAGAAAAAGAATAAGTTGCATTCACCTTATGTAGATTTAGTAATAAATAGAAATATTTGTGATCCTATCTTACCAGATGTTGGGCAGCAAAATGGGAATTGAACTTTGACGAAATCTCGATTACCACCTTGGGAATTTTTTGTGACTTCTAAAGCTACGAACAACCGTCGACTCTTCTTTACAACAGAGCTTATAATACGAGAACTATTTTCCCCCTTTTTTCTTGAAAATTTCGAACCTTTCGGATTTTTCCAACTCCCTTATTGAAGATTACTTCACTAATTTTTTTCCTTTCTAAAAGAAAATCTTCAGCCCTCGATTTTCGAACCCAAAATCTTCCCAAAAAAAATCCCCCTTTAAAAGCACACAATGGGTCTTTTATATAGGGGACCATTGGGGGATATTTTCAGGATTCTTTTTTAGGAGAATTTAAAATTCAAATAATGAGGGTCGTAACCGATTGTACCCCCCCCCCCCATTTGGATTTGGCAAACAAACATTGGAAGGAAAT
>NC_061120.1:183835887-183845898 GCF_002878395.1 Capsicum annuum | reverse complement strand
ATATTTTCGCGATTCTTTTTTAGGAGAATTTGAAATTCAAATAATGAGGGTCGTAACCGATTGTACCCCCCCATTTGGATTTGGCAAACAAACATTGGAAGGAAATGGATAATTTCCCGAAGAACCAACAAAAATTCGCCAAATAGGTATAAATTCATACAAGTTATCCCGAAATTCATGAAATTCAAACGTTGGAGGTGACACCTAACCTCGTTTCTAGAAGATTCGAGACCAATTTCATGTCAATCACCATACTAATCGTGTGAAGAAGTATGGATTCAAGTAGAGAGGAATACGTTTGGGTGAGAACAAGCTACTTCGAATCTTTGCCGGGTCGAATTTGGATAAAATTGGGTCGAGTATTGATTGCCCATGTATATGTTGCTGTTTGTCGATGATGTTGCTATATGTTGTTGTTACTGGTTAAGGGAAAAAGATAAGGGGACTGGGTTGGGTTCTGTTATTATGTTAGGCTTGTAAGGTTAAGTAAAGAATGGGTTGCTGATAGTAAGTTCAATCAGGGTTATTTTAAGATAACGCCAATCCAATTTGGGATTAAGAATTTAGGGTAATTGTTAAAATATCCTATTTATTAGAATTTAGCCATTATTTAAATTTTAGCAAAATTAAAAATTAATTGACCAATTACATTGTAATTATGGTCAAGTCCTTTTCAATTAAGGTTAAATTTAATAAATTGACCAAATCTAATTAAAATTTAAAACAAATTAATCACTATTTTAATCCGGAGTTTCTTAATTTAATAAAATAAAACACATATTTATCCGAATAAATTATTTTTGAGAATAAATTATATTAAAATTGAGAGTTTAATCATTTGAATTTGTTTCAAGATAAACCTTGATTGAAATCTAATTTTTGTAAATTAAATATTTAAGTAGAAAAGTTATAAAATTTTGTGTAATTAAATACGATAATATATAATCATTACTTAAAATGACCAATTTACCCAAATAAATACTTTAAAAATTCTTTATTCGGATAAAATAAATGTTGTGGTTTTATCTTAAACTTGAAGAAACTCGGAATTAAATTGGGTTGTGGAGGGTAAAAATTAGGTGTCAACAACTGACCCTCCTTTTGGGTAGGATGGATGCAAGTAATCCTGGGCAAAGGGAGGTTGACGTTTCTAATTTTTGTCCAATCACAAATTCGAATCTGGAATATGTTGGCTTTCGCACGAGTTTCATGGAGTTATAGCCGAACCTAGGTATCAGGTTTCCTACATATCTCAGGTTTTATGAGAATTCAGGTCACTTGTAGTTCATAAAACTTGATTTTAAGCACGATTTTTAAGAAAATTCACCAACTATCACGATTTTAGAGTTTTTGGTTAAACCGAGAAGTTGGGGAATAAAGAGATTTGGGGGAGGTTGGAATGCAGTCGATTTTTCTACATAGAGACCGGCTTACATATCCCTAAGATTTCAGGGAATCAGACTGCTTGTAGTTCAACTCGATCGGTAGAATAGATAATCTTCTATTTCAGACGATCTTTGGCTCGGGATGAGTGACAAGTTAATGAGTTACAGAAAAGATGCTTGTAACCTCTTAACCATGAATGTGGAGCTCTTTATATCCATAGGTAAGAACTTAGCTGGGTATAATTTCCAAAACTCTAAGTATGTTGTCACCCGGATTCGAACAAAAGAGAAAGTTACCCTCGGTGTGAGTTTAGCAATATCCCGAAGGTGAAGAGAAAACAAGAATATCCCAGAATACCAACATGCCTTCTAATAGTGGTGTGGTTATATGGTGGTGGTGATCATCCTTTAGCTTGCATCCAGAGAGTTTGACGTCCTTCTCTAGACTATGTCCTATTTTGCTGCTAAGAAAGAGTTTCACGTTGTGCTGCGTCCTATCTATAGTCATCCGTACCTATGTATTTTATTTGAGATTTTCATCCTCTCGGATGCTCTCGACAATATCTCAAACAAAAATCATTAGTCATAAAGATAATTCACAAAAGAAGTGCATAGTATTTTACCATATTTCCACATGGGTTGTTGCCTGAAAAGCGGAGTCATCTTTTTATGTACCTGTTTGGAGTGAAATAAATTGTGATAAATGACGCAACATCCTTTTGGTTGTTACATAACTAACTCATTTTTTCAAGTGAATATGTATTCAAAGTAGGGTGACCTTTTGGACACCAACGACACTTTATCCTGAACGGTCCCTGAAACCGTTTAATCTTATGCTGATGCGGCAACGTCTTTGGTTACCTATAAAGCTTGTCACATGTGGAATGATAACTTTTCCGGTCATTGACAATAATTATTTTCCCATGATCTCGGGTAAGTCTTACGCATCTTTGTATCAATACGACTTATAGCTTTCCCTTGAATTGACCATCTTTGGATAATATTGCATATTATTCGATGTTGGATACGAGGCAACTTATGAATACCCTTTGAATTGCTAGTGTTTAGGTAATCCTACATATTATCAAACCTTGGATAAAAGATGACTAACAGGTATCCCTCCAATCGTTAGCTCTCCGATATTCCTGCACATCATCCGACCTTGGATACAATATGACTTACAGATATGTCTCAAATTGCTATTCTTTGGGTAATCCTGCACATAATCGATCTTGGATATGGAGCGGCTTATAGATAACCCTTAGACATTTCAATTCGATAATCTTACATAATCTCCGATAAGGATTTAGTTGCAACTTATGGATAACCTTCGAACTATCAATTTTTGGGTAACCTTGTACACTATCCGGTTAGGATATTGTTGTGGCTTATGGATGACCTATGAGCTATCAATTCAAAGGTGATCTTGCACACTATCATATTTCACATAATATGACTTATAGATGACCCTCAAATTATCAATTTCTAGGAAGTCTCATGTATAATCTGTCTTTAGACACCGACTTTAAGGTGTCCTTTCAAATCGTGTGCTCTTGATGCATTCAGATGCTGATTCATAAAATGATGAGATATCCTATACGCCAGAATTTGTGTCTAGCATGTCAACAAATATTAAATAATGATGATATCCTCGGTGCCAGTGTTTGTGTCTTGCGTGTCAACAGATATGAAATGTTGATGATATAAAATAGCCCTCTCGGTGATGATATGAATGTACCTCTTGGGAATGATATAAAATGGACTTTTTGGCAATAAAATGAAATGGCCCTCTTGGCGATGGTATGAAATATCCCACTTGTCAATGATGTGAATGGCCCTTTCAACAATTCTATGAAATGGCCCTCTTGGCAATGATGTGAATGGCCCTCTCAGCAATGCTGTGAAATGGCCCTCTTCTCAATGCTATAAAATATACCTCTTGGCAATGATATAATGGCCCTCTCGGCAAAACTATGAAATGTCCCTCTTGGCAATGATATGAAATGGCCCTCTAGGCGATGATATGAAATAATATAAAATGACCCTCTTGGCGATTTTAAAAAAGTTTCACCTGAGTTTGTTTGTCTGCGTCTTGATTTCTACATGTACCTATGCTTGAAGTAGATAATTAGTAGACCCAAAGTTGCTCTCACCCTGTTTGGCTTAAGGTGAATTTTAAGGGCGGCTTTCTGCTCTTCCCCCTATTAAGTGGTCTTTTGATTATTGTATTTATTATGCTAAATCCCTTGAATATGCCATTCTTAATCATTATATGCTCGGTCATGGCTCCCGACTTGTTTGGGGATTTTTCAAAAGAAACACTCATTTTTATGTATCGATCCCTGCATCCACAGAAAAATGATTAGTTTGAATAAAAATACTCCATGTTGACTTTCTTGTCTATTCGGTTTGCTCCTTGCCATCTTTTAGGTGCCCCGTCACATTGGTATCTCCACCCTGGATTCCTGCTCCCATAGACGCCCAGGCAATCACTAAGTAAAAGATTTGTAAAGATTTTTTTCAAAATTAGTCTTATCCTTAGCAAATAGTTTTGTAAGTATATGTAAAAGCTTTAGAAAATTTCTGCCAGTCATGTCATGTACTAGCTCAACGAATGTCTTTCTCATGGATTTGACTATATCCGATGGATGATTTCAAGAACTCATGATCATTGTTGGAGCGTTCTTCAAATAGTTCTGTCATAGCTAGAAATTGAGTCCACCTAGACTTTGTCGTAGCTGGTGACTTTAAGAGTTTGGATTTAACCTTTGGTGCCAGGAAATTTAAAATATATTCTAGTACTTGGTGGAAATCTTGAGGCCTCCCTCAAAATTTCTGCCCCAGTTTAAAGTAGGCTGAGATGATATCATCTCGAGTGGATCTGAAGTCTTTGATGATCATCATTCTCGTTGTTTGATATTGTTCTTTTTTTGTGAATTTTCGAGATTCCTTCTCAAAAATTCTACCCTAGTTTCCATTCCCTATGGTTATATGACCGAGCCGCTGGGGCGCCTACGTATCCTGTTGAAGCAGGAATCGGGTCAAACGTAGTTCAGGACTACGCTAAGAATATATATAAAATTTTAATGGATTGACCAAAGCCAACATAGGCCGCTTACGTATCTCATTCTTGAGAATTCAGGCCATCATGTAGTTCATACATAAAAGGAAGGGATAAATTATTCTAAGGGGTTGACCGAAGCCGACATAGGCCGCCTATGTATTCCTTTCTTAGGAATTCAGGTCGAACGTAGTTCATACATGAAAGGAAGGGATTCTAGGCAATTACTTATCATAAAACAAATACTATCATAAAGGCGATTACAAGCAAAGGAGATAAACGTTAAAACATCTTTCAAATATAGTATCTCTTTACCATATCAGAATTGATTGGTTTGGTCCACTCTTGACCATCCATCTCAAGTAGGATTAGGGCTCCTCTAGGTTGGGCTTCTTTCTGTTTTTAAATTCCTCTATATATTTCATTAACTGCTCTTCATCACCTTCTTTCCATTCATTATCATTCTTTTTACTTCATTCGTCTAACTCTTTTCATGACATGACATTGGTAGGTTTTTAAATTATTGCTACCAAAATAAACCATGTTAGATTATAACAAGATAGTAAAAGATGATACTATTATCATATTTAAAAATAACTTCTTAAATAAAGGGAGGCCTTTTGAAAAATAAATAAAAATAATGGCTCATGACTCGCGCAAATGTGGGCCCATTCCTTTTTGAAAGCGAAATGAAAATTTGAGACATGAAAGGGTGGATCACTGGGCCTCCTACGGATCATCACTGATTTTTAAAACTATTAGTAATTGTCATTTCATCTACTCCGACGGGCGATGAATTAGGAGCAGAGTGGAAGTCCAATTTTACAAAGCCTCTCCTGGTGCAACCTTCTTCACCTTACTGAGCTTCGAAAAATCTTCTGGTACAACATTGCATCCCTCGAATATATTTTCTATCCCATCCCCAAGACCATCATTATTTGACATCTCACGCACGGGAAATGATTTTTGCAGGAGTGGAAACGGTTTGGACGAACTCATCTTTGAATTATCTTCAATCTCATCTTCCTTTCTTGGTTGGTACCCTATTCCACGCTTAAAAGCTTTTTTTGGGAACATAAGGGGCTCAATAATTCCTTTCGAGTTCCTTTCCACTCTTTTTGTCTTTTCTGAATTTTACGGATCTACCTTAGTAATAGTCTTACCAAATACCCATTCGCCTACTATTTCGGTCATGCTAACTGTAGCTTTTTCATGATTAAGAAATGGATTATTGGTGACATTTGATGTTGGTGCCTGAAGAGTGATGATTTTCTGGTAGATCTAGTCTTGGATCTTGTGTTTCAGATTGATGCAATCTTTGATATCATGCCCGGGCACTCCTGAATGATAAGCACAGAATTGATCGGCCTGAAAGAATTGGGAATTAAGATTGGTATGCTTTGGTGGAATAGGCTGTAAATAACCAGCTTTCATCAATCTTTCAAAGAGTTGGGTTTTACTTTCAGTCAATGAAGTGAATTTTCTAGGAGGCTTCTTTTCAGGGTTTATACGTGGGGGGTTATACTAATTTTGATTAGCAGGAGGAGGTACTTGATGATAGTTTGTAGGAGCTTGGATGTTTTTCTGATTGTTTGGAAAAGTAGCTTGAACGTGAGACTGATAATTTAACTGCGAAACTTGATACTAGGGCAAAATATTTGGAAGTGAAGCTTGATATTGGGGTTGGGCATAGATTATAGGATGAAAACTTAGTGACGGCGGTGAGGAAAGAATATTCCTAGGCTTGAATTTCTTCTTCAATTTAGCAACAGAATCAATAGAGACCACACCTACATCCTCCTTTGTCTTCTTTGTGAACATAGAAGTCCCAGATGATGTTGGGGTTTTGGTAATTTTTCCTGTCCGAATACCTTTTTTTAGTGATTCTCTAATTTTTACCAAATCTGTAAAAGTCACCCTGACACCGGACACCATCCTGGTATAATATTCTCCCTCTTGAGCGCGAGAGAACACAGACACCATCTCTTCCTCAGACATGAAAGGTTGTACCTTGGCAGCTTATTTTCTCCAACGGATGGCATAGTCTTAGAAGTACTCATCATTCTTCTATTTGATCCTATCTAGTGAGTACCAATTAGGTACTATTTCGAAGTTAAATGAAAACCTATCAAGGAAACCTTTAGCCAATGCCCTCCAACTAGTCCATCTTTTTTCAGTTCTTGAGACGTGAACCAATCTAAGGCTTCGTCGCTTAAACTCCCTAACAGGCGCATCAATAATGCCTTATTTTGTCATATCCCCACCATTTGATGACAATACCTTCTCAGATGGGCCATTGGATTTCCAGTACCGCCGAACACTTCAAATTTATGGACCTTGTATCTTTCTGGTAGATCTACTCCAGGGTGAACACATAGATCATCGTAACTTAGGCCATCATGGTCCCCCTTCTCATAAGATTCTTTGATCTTCATAATCTCTTCATTCATAGACAACAACTTTATTTCATGCTCGATCCTCCACACTTTTTCCTTCTCCTCATAATGATCTATCTTGGGATTAGGAAATGAATTGTAGATGTCAGGGGATACGATGGCATGAGGAGGATTTAGAAGGGTAGCTTAATTTTGAGGATGAAAGGAGGTTGGTTGGTAAGTGGGGAGGACATTTTGGAAATTAGGAAAGTTTTGTGGAATTTGGGAGTAGTTTGGTGGTATCTGAGAGGGATTCTTCAGACTCAAAAATGAAGTTTGTGGTTTCGGAGATAGATTTAAAATATTTGGTAGAACTAGGGATGGATTTTGTGGATTTACCAATGGGTTCTGGGGATTCGGGAATGAATTTTGTATATTCGGAGAAGGATTTTTTGGGGCGAGGGCTAGATTTTATGGATGGTAAGCATCTGGGTTATTTTCACGATTGGTATTTTGGACAAGTGGAAGGGAAGAGACAGACGATATGTTATTTGGCTAACCCCTAAGAATAGGTGTACAGAGGGGAGGGATTTGGAGTGGAGTCTTGTGTCCTCTTGAAGCGGGAGCATTGACAGTGATGGCCAGGTTAGCCAAATCTCGAGTATGATTTATTTCCTCCTGAAGCATTTCTAGCTTTCTTGTGAGTTCCGTAATTATCTCACTCTATTCCGCTATTACATTGTCCCTGGTGGTCAATGTATTTTCTTCATCATTTTCAGTCATTATTGAATGATGGTCAGAGAATGGGATTTTGTGCGCTTTTAACCGAGTAAAGTAAGGATGTTCTGCCAGCTTATTTCAACAGCAAATATGTTAGTTTTCATATGTGATCAGCAATGCAAAATACGTGACAAGAAATAGCCACGTAGAGTTGTTTGTGTCATAGCCAAATTCATCCATAGGAGCATAACGGATAAACTTGCCTTTGATCCAAACAAATGAACAGAAACACATAAGACAGTTATATTACATAAAAGCATTATAATAATACGTATCCTAACTGGGGTGACCCTTTTGAGCCAAGGTTTTGGGTCTAACGATTTTTGAAGAAAAATGTATGCTTGCTTAAGGTCAATCCATTATCCCACAACTTTTATAGACACTAAAAGGCATTTACAAAAGATAATAAAAGAGGGATACAATCTTTAGGGAAAGGGAAATAACATGAAAGAAGACACATTCCCACACAGGGGATAGAAAATACTAACTTATGGGTGCTTCTTCTATCACCCGTCGCCTTCGTACCTTCTTCCATTTCTTATATTGGTTACATCCATTGACGTTCAAAGTATGCCTTATATGCAACCTCCAAAATTGATCAATTTCTTGCTTAGCTTGCTTCAATTTTTCTTACGAGGGTAAGCAAATCAAGTTTTTTCCCGACCTCTAAAGGATAACAGATTGAATTAGACAGGCATATATTTTCTTCAACATATAAATATGGTTCTTCTATAATTGAATCGGGGTCAATAGACGCAGGACAGTTTTTCTAATGGGCCCAATATCCCACTGGGTATTGGTTCATCCTAGGCTCATGCCTAAAATAGGGTTTTGGTTTCGTTCTATCCTAGGTGTATAGATTGGGTTTGAACACTGGTTCTCAAGTGAATAACTTGAGTTTGAAAATACGAATAGCCATCAGACGACTCACGTGCTAATAAGTTGTTCGTATTTCCAACACATTATTAGAATTGAATAATAGGGGCCGGGATATCCATAAAACCCCAAAACAGTTTAAATAATGAGGGAATATGCCATGAGATGTGATAGTTAAACTTTACAGAATCGAAACATATAAACAATTAATCAAAAGATGAAATCAAACAATTGGTTAAAACCTAGTTAAAAATCCCAAGAAGAGTCGTTATTTCTGTTTTGTGGAAATTATTGACTTTTAAAGAGTCACTACTTAATTTTGAAAAGGAATTAAGAAACCTTAATAAAACACTTTAAACGATCTAAAACAGAATAATTGTTTAAGTTAAAAGATTCTGAGTACGCATTTTCTATTAACGTTTTAGGAAGGTGTTAGGCACCTAAAACGTCCGCTAACTTGCGGTTATCCAGACTGTTTGAAAACGTCTTTTGATTAACTTCAATAAAGTTTGATCTGTTGAAAAGTGATTGATTTTTGGAAAAGATTTATGTATAATAATTTTAGATGACTTAATAGGGATTTTAACTAAGTCTACACATATGAAATAAGCAAGTAAACACATAAATGGGGAAAGGGAGGAAAAAGTAAATAATATAGGCCATTGGGCCAAAACCAACAAGACCTGTCCTAGTATAATCGGGCCTTTGACCCATTTCACCTGTCCTAGTCTAGTTTTTGAGTTGTTGGCTCGAGTCTCGCTCCACCTCTATTAAGTACAACTTTGGCTTCGAGGCCAAAATGAATGAATGAATAAATAAGCAAATAAAATAAACAAGGACAACAAAAATTAACTAAGATAACACAACAGACAAGACTTTTGTCTCTTAGCCGCTTCGAATGTGGGATTTCAAACCCTTCTCTTTTTCCATCTTCTTGTATTGATACGCCATGGGATCGACATTTGGACTTTCTATCCGAAGTTGTCTAAAACAGGTGGGCCTCATTGGTCCATCAAAAATGCATAGGAACGGGAGTTCACTTGGACTCCAAATAGGATTCACATGAAAAAAAAGATAAAGAAAAAGAATAAGTTGCATTCACCTTATGTAGATTTAGTGATAAATAGAAATATTTGTGATCCTATCTTACCAGATGTTGGGCAGCAAAATAGGACTCGAACTTTGACGAAATCTTGATTACCACCTTGGGAATTTTCCATGACTTTTAAAGCTACGAACAACCGTCGACTTTTATTAACAACAGAGCTTATAATAAGAGAACTATTCCCCCCCCCCCCCCCCTTTTTTCTTGAAAGTTTCGAACCTTTCAGATTTTTCCAACTCCTTTATTGAAGATTACTTCTCTAATATTTTTTCTTTCTAAAAGATAATCTTCAACCCTTAATTTTCAGTCCCAAAATCTTCCCAAAAAAAAATCCCCCATTAAAAGCACACAATGGGTCATTTATATAGGGGACCATTGGGGGATATTTTCGCGATTCTTTTTTAGGAGAATTTGAAATTCAAATAATGA
>NC_061120.1:183806140-183832887 GCF_002878395.1 Capsicum annuum | reverse complement strand
GTATAATTTTCAAAACTCTAAGTATGTTGTCACCCGGATTCAAACAAAAGAGAAAGTTACCCTCGGCATGAGTTTAGAAATATCCCCAAGGTGAAGCTAAAACAAGAATATCCCGGAATACCAACATGCCTTCTAATAGAGATGTGGTTAGATGGTGGTGGTGATCATCCTTTAGCTCGTGTCCATAAAGTTTGACGTCCCTCTCTAGAATATGTCCTATTTTGCTGCTAAGAAAGAGTTCCACGTTGTGCTGCGTCCTATCTAAAGTCATCCGCACCTGTGGTTTTGATTTGAGATTTTCATTCTCTCGAATGCTCTCGACAATATCTCAAACAAAAATCATTAGTCATAAGCATAATTCATAAAAGAAGTGTATAGTATTTTATCATATTTTCAAATGGGTTGTTGCCTAAAAAGCGGAGTCATCTTTTCATGTACCTGTTTGGAGTGAAATAACTTACGATAACATACGCAACACCCTTTTGGTTGTTGCATAACTAACTCATTTATTCAAGTGAATATATCTTCAAAGTTTGGACACCAACGACACTTTATGCTGAATGGTCCCTACAACCGTTTAATCTTATGCTGATGCGGCAACCTCTTTGGTTACCTATAATGCTTGTCACATGTGGAATGATAACCTTTCCGGTCATTGACAATAATTCTTTTCCCATGATATCGGGTAAGTCTTGCGCATCTTTGTATCGATACGACTTATAGCTTGCCCTTGAATTGACCGTCTTTGGATAATCTTGCATATTATTTGATGTTGGATATGAGGCAACTTACGAATATCCTTTGAATTGCTAACCTTTAGGTAATCCTGCACATTATCCGACCTTCAATAAAAGATGACTAACAGGTATTCCTCCAATCGTTAGCTCTTTGGTATTCCTTCCCGTCATCCGACCTTGGATACAATATGACTTACAGATATGTCTCAAATTGCTAGTCTTTGGGTAATCCTGCACATAATCGATCTTGGATATGGAGCGGCTTATATAGAACCCTTAGACATTTCAATTTGATAATCTTACATAATCTCTGGTAATGATTTAGTTGCGACTTATGGATAACTTTCGAACTATCAATTTTTGGGTAACTTTGCACACTATCCGGTTAGGATATTATTTTTTCTTATGGATGACCTATGAGCTATCAATTCAAAGGTGATCTTTCACATGATCATATTTCAAATAATATAACTTATAGATGACCCTCAAATTGTTAATTTCTAGGAAGTCTCATGTATAATCTGTCTTTAGACACCGACTTTAAGGTGTCCCTTCAAATCGTGTGCTCTTAATGCATTCAGATGATGATTCATAAAATGATGAGATATCCTTGACGCTAGCATTTGTGTCTAGCGTGTCAACAAATATTAAATGATGATATATCCTCGACGCCAGCGTTTATGTCTTGTGTGTCAACAGATATGAAATGTTGATGATATGAAATGGCCCTCTTGGCGATGATATGAATGGACCTCTTGGCAATGATATAAAATGGCTTTCTTGGCAATGATATGAAATGGCCCTCTCGGCGATGATATGAAATGGCCCTCTTGGCAATGATGTGAATGGGCCTCTCGACAATGCTATGAAACGGCCCTCTTGGCAATGATGTGAATGGCACTCTCGGCAATGCTGTGAAATGGCCCTCTTGGAAATGCTATGAAATGTGCCTCTTGGCAATGATATGAATGGCTCTCTCAGCAATGATATGAAATGTCCCTCTTGGCGATGATATGAAATGGCCCTCTAGGCGATGATATGAAATAATATAAAATGACCCTCTTGGCGATTTTAAAGAAGTTTCACCTGAGTTTGTTTGTCTGCGTCTTGATTTCTACATGTACCTATACTTGAAGTAGACAATTATTAGACCCAAAGTTACTCTCACCCTGATTGGCTTAAGGTGAATTTTGAGGGCGGCTTCTGCTCTTCCCCATATTGAGTGATCTTTTGATTATTGTATTTATTATGATAACTCCCTTGAATATGCCATTCTTAAGCATTATATGCTCTGGCATGGCTCCCTACTTGTTTGGGGATTTTTCGAAAGAAACACTCATTTTTGTGTATCGATCCCTGCATCCACAGAAAAATGATTAGTTTTAATAAAACTACTCCGTGTTGACTTTCTTGTCTGCTCGATTTGCTCCTCGCCATCTTTCAGGTGCCCCATCACATTGGTATCTCCACCCTGGGTTTCTGCTCCCACAGACTCCCAGGCAATCACTAAGTAAAAGATTTGTAAAGATTTTTTTCAAAAGTAGTCTTATCCTTAGCAAATAGCTTTGAAAGTATCTGTAAAAGCTTTAGAAAATTTCTGCCAGTCAAGTCATGTACTAGCTCAACGAACATATTTCTCGTGGATTTGACTATATCTGACGGATGATTTCCAGAACTCATGATCATTGTTTGAGCATTCTTCAAATAGTTCTGTCGTAGCTAGAAATTGAGTCCACCTAGACTTTGTCGTAGCTGGTGACTTTAAGAGTTTGGCTTTAACCTCTGGTGCCAGGGAATTTGATATATATTCTAGTACTTGGTGTAAATTTTGAGGCCTCCCTCAAAATTTCTGCCCCAGTTTAAAGTAGTTTGAGATGATATCATCTCGAGTGGATCTGAAGTCTTTGCTGATCTTCATTCTCTTTGTTGGATATTGATCTTCTCTTGTGAATTTTTTAGATTCCTTCTCAAAAATTCTACCCTAGTTTCCATTTCTTGGGGTTATATGACCGAGCCGTTGGGGCGCCTACGTATCCTGTTGAATCAGGAATCGGGTCAGACGTAGTTTAGGACTACGCTAGGAATATATATAAAATTTTAATGGATTGACCAAATCCAACATAGGCCGCCTACATATCTCATTCTTGAGAATCCAAGCCATCATGTAGTTCATACATAAAAGGAAGGGATAAATTATTCTAAGGGGTTGACCGAAGCCGACATAGGCCACCTACGTATCCCTTTCTTAGGAATTCAAGTCGAACGTAGTTCATACATGAAAGGAAGGGATTCTAGGAAATTATATATCATAAAACAAATACTATCATAAAGGCAATTACAAACAAAGGAGATAAACGTTAAAACATCTTTCAAATATAGTATCTCTTTACCGCATCAGAATTGATTAGTTTGGTCCACTCTTGACCATCTATCTCAAGTAGGATTAGGGCTCTCCAGGTTGGGCTTCTTTCAGTTTTCAAATTCCTCTATATATTTTATTAACTGCTCTTCATCACCTTTTTTCCATTCATTATCATTCTCTTTACTTCATTGTCTAACTCTATTCATGACATGACATTGGCAGGTTTTTAAATTATTGCTACCAAAATAAACCATGTTAGATTATAGCAAGATAATAAAAAATGATAATATAATCATATTTAAAAATAACTTCTTAAATAAAGGGAGGCCTTTTGGAAAGTAAATAAAAATTATGGCTCATAACTCGCGCAAATGCGGGGCCATACCTTTTAGAAAGCGAAATGAAAATTTGAGACATGAAAGGGTGGATCACTAGGCCTCCTACGGATCATCACCGATTTTTAAAACTATTAGTAATTGTCATTTCATCTACTCCGACGGGTGACGAATTAGGAGAGGATTGGAAGTCTAATTTTGCAAAGCCTCTCCTGGTGCAACCTTCGTCACCTCACTGGGCTTCGGGAAATCTTCTGGTACAGCATTGCATCCCTTGAATAGATTTTCTATCCCATCCCAAAGACCATCATTATTTGACATCTCACGCATGGGAAATGATTAGTGCAGGAGTGGAAACGGTTTGGACGAACTCATCTTTGAATTATCTTCAATCTCATCTTCCTTTCATGGTTGGTACCCTATTCCACACTTAAAAGCTTTTTTTGGAAACATAAGGGGCTCAATAATTCCTTTCGAGTTCTTTTCCACTCTTTTTGTCTTTTTTAAATTTTGCAGATCTACCTTAGTAATAGTCTTACCAAATACCCATTCGCCTACTATTTTGATCATGCTAACCGTAGCTTCCTCGTGATTAGGCAATGGACTACTGGTGATATTTGATGTCGGTGCCTGAAGAGTGATGATCTTCGGGTTGATCTAGTCTTGGATCTTGTGTTTCAGATTGATGCAATCTTCGGTATCATGCCCGGGCGCTCCTGAATGATAAGCACAGAATTAATCGGCCTGAAATAATCGGGAATTAAGATTGGTATGCTTTGGTGGAATAGGCTGTAAATAACCAGCTTTCATCAATCTTTCGAAGAGCTGGGTATGACTTTCAGCCAATGGAGTGAATTTTCTAGGAGGCTTCTTTTCAGGGTTTATACGTGAGGGGTTATACTAATTTTGATTAGCAGGAAGAGATACTTGATTATAGTTTGGAGGAGCTTGGATGTTTCGCTGATTGTTTAGAAGAGTAGCTTGAATGTGAGACTGATAATTTGACTGCAAAACTTGATACTGGGGAAAAATATTTTGAAGTGGAGCTTGATATTGGGGTTGGGCATAGAATATAGGCTGAAAACTTGGTGACGGTGGTGAGGAAAGAATATTCCTAGGCTTGAGTTTCTTCTTCAATTTTGCAACAGAATCAACAGAGACCACACCTACATCCTCCTTTGACTTCTTTGAAAACATAGAAGTCCCAGATGATGTTGGGGTTTTGGTAATTTTTCCTGTCCGAATACCTTCTTCTAGTGATTCTCTAATTTTTACCAAATCTGCAAAACTCTCCCTAAAAGTGAACACCATCCTGGTATAATATTCTCCCTCTTGAGCGCGAAAGAACATAGACACTATCTCTTCCTCAGACATGGAAAGTTGTACCTTGGCAGCTTCTTTTCTCCAACGGAAGGCATAGTCTTGGAAGTACTCATCATTCTTCTATTTGATCTGATCTAGTGAGTACTAGTCAGGGACTATTTCAAATTTAAATGCAAACCTATCAAGGAAACTTTAGCCAATGCCCTCCAACTAGTCTATCTTTTCAGTTCTTGAGATGTGAACCAATCTAAGTCTTCGCCGCTTAAGCTCCAGCCTAACAGGCGCATCAATAATACCTCATTTTGTCCTATCCCCACCATTTGATCATAATACCTTCTCAGATAGGCCATTAGATTTCCAGTACCGTTGAACACTTCAAATTTAAGGACCTTGTATCCTTCTGGTCGATCTACTCCAAGGTGAACACATAGATCATCGTAACCTAGGCTATCATTATCCCCCGTCTCATAAGATTCTTTGATCCTCATAATCTCTTCATTCATAGCCAACAACTTTATTTCATGCTCGGTCCTTTACTTTTTTTTCTTCTCCTTGTAATGATCTATCTCGGGATTAGGAAATGAATTATAGATGTCAGGGGATACGATGGCATGAGGAGGATTTAGAAGGGTAGCTTGATTTTGAGGATGAGAGAAGTTGGTTAGTAAGTGGGGAGGATATTTTGGAAATTAGGAAAGTTTTGTGGAATTTGGGAGTAGTTTGGTGGTATCTGAGAGGGATTCTTCAGATTCAGAAATGAAGTTTGTGGGTTTGGAGATAGATTTGGCAGATTTGGTAGATTTAGGGATGGATTTTGTGGATTTACCAACGGGTTCTGGGGATTTGGGAATGAATTTTGTATATTCGGAGAAGGATTTTGTGGGGCGAGGGCTAGATTTTGTGGAATGTAAGTATCTGGGTTATTTTCACGATTGGTATTTTGGACAAGTGGAGGGGCAGAGACGAACGATATGTTATTTGTCTAATCCCCGAGAATAGGCGTACTGAGGGGAGGGATTTGGAGTGAAGTCCCGTGTCCTCCTGGAGCGGAAGCATTGACAGTGATGGCTAGGTTAGCCAAATCTCGAGAATGATTTATTTCCTCCTGAAGCATTTCTAGCTTTTTTGTGAGTTCTGCATTCATCTCACTCTGTTCCTCTATTACATTGTCCCTAGTGGTCAATGTATTTTCTTCATCATTTTCAGTCATTATGGAATGATGGTTAGAGGATGGGATTTTAGGCGCTTTTAATCGGGTAAAGTAGGGATGTTCTGCTAGCTTATTTCAACACGGAGTAGTTTTTCTATTATCTGTTTAGTAAAGCAACTTAAGGGCAAATGTGTTAGTTTTCATATATGATAAGCAATGCAAAATACGTGACAAGAAATAGCCACGTAGAGTTGTTTGTGTCATAGCCAAATTCATCCATAGGAGCATATGTGATAAGCAATGCAAAATACGTGACAAGAAATAGCCACATAGCTTAGGGTCAATCCATTATCCCCCAACTTTTATAGACACTAAAAGGGCATAAATGCCTACAAAAGATAACAAAAGAGGGATACAATCTTTAGGGAAAGGGAAATAACATGAAAGAAGACACGTTCCCACACAGGGGATAGAAAATACTAACTCATGGGTGCTTCTTCTATCACCCGTCACCTTTGTAGCTTCTTCCATTTCTTATATTGGTTACATCCATTGACGTTCAAAGTATGCCTTATATGCAACCGCCAAAATTGATCAATTTCTTGCTTAGCTTGCTTCAATTCTTCTTACGAAGGTATGCAAATCAAATTTTTTCCCGACCTCTAAAGGATAACAAATTGAATTAGACAGGCATATATTTTCTTCAACACATAAATATGGTTCTTCTACAATTGAATCGGGGTCAATAGACGCAGGGCAGGTTTTCTAATGGGCCCAATACCCCGCTGGGTATTGGTTCGTCCTAGGCCCATGCCTAAAATAGGGTTTTGCTTTCGTTCTATCCTAGGTGTCTAGATTAAGTTTGAACACTGGTTCTCAAGCGAACAACTTGAGTTTGAAAATATGAACAGCCATCAGACGACTCACGTGCTAATAAGTTGTCCGTATTTCCAACACATTATTAGAATTGAATAATAGGGGCCGGGACATCCACGAAACCCCAAAATAGTTTAAATAATGCAGGAATATGCCATGAGATGCGATAGTTAAATTTTACAGAATCGAAACATATAAACGGTTAATCAAAAGATGAAATCAAACATTTGGTTAAAACCTAGTTAAAAATCCCAAGAAGAGTCGTTATTTCTGTTTTGTGGAAATTTTTGACTTTTAAAGAGTCGCCACTTAATTTTGAAAAGGAATTAAGAAACCTTAATAAAACACTTTAAACGATCCATAACAGAAAAATCGTTTAAGTTTAAAGATTCTGAGTACGTATTTCCTATTAACGTTTTAGGAAGGTGTTAGACACCTAAAACGTCTACTAACTTGCGGTTATACGAACTGTTTGAAAACGTTTTTTGACTAACTTAAAAAAAGTTTGATCTATAGAAAAGTGATTGATTTTTGGAAAAGATTTGTGTAAAACAATTTTAGACGACTTAATAGGGATTTTAACTAAGTCTACACAAATGAAATAAGCAAGTAAACACATAAACGGGGAAAAGGAGGAAAAAGTAAATAATACAGGCCATTGGGCCCAAACCAACAAGACCTATCCTAGTCTAACCGGGCCATTGACCCATTTCACCTATCCTAGTCTAGTTTTTGAGTCGTTGGCTCGAGTCTTGTTCCACCTGTATTAAGTACAACTTTGGCTTCGAGGCCGAAATGAATGAATGAATAAATAAGCAAACAAAATAAACAAGGACAACAAAAATTAAGTAAAATAAAACAACAGATGAGACTTCTGTCTCTTAGCCGCTTCGAATGTGGGATTTCAACACCTTCTCGTTTTCCATCTTCTTGTATTGATACGCCATGGGATCGATATTTGGACTTTTTATCCGAAGTTGTCTCAAACAGGTGGGCCTCATTGGTCCATCGAAAATGCATAGGAACGGGAGTCCACTTGGACTCCAAATACGATTCACATGAAAAATAAAAAAAAAGAAAAAGAAAAAGAAAAATAATAAGTTGCATTCACCTTATGTAGATTTAGTGATAAATAGAAATATTCGTGATCCTATCTTACCAGATGTTGGGCAGCAAAACGGGACTCGAACTTTGACGGAATCTCGATTACCACCTTGAGAATTTTTCGTGAATTCTAAAGCTCCGAACAACCATCGACGCTTCTTAACAACAGAGCTTATAATACGAGAACTATTTCCCCCACTTTTTTTCTTGAAAGTTTCGAACCTTTCGGATTTTTCCATCTCCCCTATTGAAGGTTACTTCTCTAATTTTTTCTTTCTAAAAGAAAATCTTCAACCCTCGATTTTCGGACCCAAAATCTTCCCCAAAAAAAAAATCTCCCTTCAGAAATACACAATGGGTTATTTATATAGGGGACCATTGGGGGATATTTTCGGGATTTTTTTAGGGGAATTTGAAATTCAAATGATGAAGGTCGTAACCAATTGTACCCCCCATTTGGATTTGGCAAACAACCATTGGGAGAAATGGAATATTTCCCGAAGAACCAACAAAAATTTACCAAATAGGTACGAATTCGTACAAGTTATCCTGAAATTCATGAAGTTCTAATGTTGGAGGTGACACCTAACCTCATTTCTAGAAGATTTGAGACCAATTTCGTGTCAATCACCATGCTAATCATGTGAAGAAGTATGGATTCAAGTAGAGAGGAAGACTTTTGGGCGAGAACAAGCTACTCCGAATCTTTGCCGGGTCAAATTTAAATGAAATCGGGTCGGGTATTAGTTGCCCATGTATATGTTGCTGTTTGTCGATGATGCTGCTATATGTTGTTGTTACTGGTTAAGGGAAAAAGATAAGGGGACTGGGACGAGTTATGTTATTATGTTGGGCTGGTAAGGTTAAGTAAAGAATGGGTTGCTGATAATTAGTTCAATTGGGGTTATTTTAAGATAACCCCAATTAAATAAGGGATTATGAATTTAGGCTAATTGTTAAATTAGTCTATTCATTATAATTTAGCCAATTTTTAAATTTTGGCCTAATTAAAAATTAATTGACCAATTACATTGTAATTATGGTCAAATCCTTTTCAATTAAGGTTAAATTTAATAAATTGACCAAATCTAATTAAAATTTAAAAAACAAATTAATCACTATTTTAATCCTGAGTTTCTTAATTTAATAAAATCAAACACATATTTATCCGAATAAATTATTTTTGAGAATAAATTATATTAAAATTAGGAGTTTAATCATTTGAATTTGTTTCAAGATAAATCTTGATTAAAATCCAATTTTTGTAAATTAAATATTTAAGTAGCAAAGTTATAAAATTTCGTGTAATTAAATACGATATATAATCGTTACTTAAAATGACCAATTTACCCAAATAAATACTTTAAAAATCCTTTATTCAGATAAAATAAATGTTGTGGTTTTATCTTAAACTTGAAGAAACTTGAAATTAAATTGGGTTGTGGAGGGTAAAAATTAGGTGTCAACATTTATCAATTTGACAATCTTTATCCATCCAAAATTCATGGATTTCAACTAACCTACTCACATGCTTCATGAAAAACACATCAAGATACAACCTTGAATCCAAACAACAACCATCAACATGAATATAGTCATAACACAACAAGGAAATCACAATTTATAATTTAAAACATGATTCTTATGCTCCATGGATGAAAGGGATCCATGGATGAATACTACGCATACCTTAGAAAGGAAACTTTGATGAGTTGCTTGAGAGTTCTTGGATTGGGAAACTTAATTCTTGATTATCTTGGAAAAAGGGGCTTGAATCTTGCTTTTGGGAGATGATTTTAATAAAAACCCTAATCTTGTGGTTGAAAGTGTAAGAGAGAATTTTAAAAAGGTTTAACTAAAGAAAAATAGGAGAAATTTACGTCTCTTGAGGGTTTTAAGTCGTGGGAGGTGAATAAAAAAGACCAAAATACCCTTAATAAACCGTTTTTCAGTTGCTGAAAATCTAAGGCTGACGGCATTTGTGATAGGCCGTCAGACTTATGATAAGTCGTCGTAAATATCGTTGCTGGGGGGATGGAATTGATGGATTTCTGCCTAAGGCTGACGACATTCGTGATAAGTCGTCACACTTGTGATAAGTTATGACAAATGTCAACACTCAGTTTTCCAGGCTGACATGCTGGAGTAAAATGGGTACAACTTTTTGCTTCGATATCGGATTTGGGCGAAATTGGTATCGTTGGAAAGATAATTCAAAGAGATTTCATTTGGAATATAGTAGGTCCTCTAATTCGATATAAACAAGTAGTTATGGTCAATTGAATTTGACCCAAGTTTTGACGCTCACTAAAACTTGAACGATAGGAAAGCTTTCAACATGTCCTTGAGTTAGGGGACCTCTATAATTTTAATTCATGCTCAAATAGATTCTCACACTACATAATTGATTAACACACTAAATTTACATAGGATTTGAGGATTTTGGAACATCTACACATATGAATAATGGATTTTCATTCTAGTCTGAAATATGAGGTGTTACACTAATATGAAATGGAGAAAGCATAAAAGAAGCATCGTCTTTAGGTTTAAATATAGGAATAATTAGGGTCAAATGTTTTTGACTAAACTAGTTTAATTATTTAAAATTAAATGATTTTATTTATTGCGAAGATTTTAAGTGAAATGTAAAAGTTCAACTCACTTTTCAAAGATCCTTCACATTTTAATATAATAATGTAAACATAAACATATATTTTAGTTTAAGCACATATATATTTTACCACCAGAAGTTTTAAGTGGTTGATCGATCATCACTTTTGTGTTTGTCATGCAATACCACTTTCCCCCGCTGGCAGAGACTAAGAGAGACGCATTAATTTGAACTATATTTATGGTACAATTATTATTACTTTTTGGTTATATTCAACATCTTTCCTTATTTTTAAAGTTAATTTTTTTTTACAAAATCATTGATTACATTTTTTATTACGCACTTAAAACTTTTAAAATTTGTTACTTCTTAAATTTTTCTTATTCTAATGCGTTTATATTTATTTCAATATTTTTCAAATCTTCTTAAAATCAAATTTAGTTGATTTAGAATTCTTAAACTAATGAAAAAAATATTGGTTGTCATTAATTCTAATGACTTCTAATAAGGAAAGGTTTCGCCATAAATATATTTAATTAATTTTCAACACTTAAATATTAGGAAAAATTACTAATTTTGATAAATTCTAATAAGGAAAGGTTTTATCATAAATATATTTAATTAATTTTCAACTCTTAAATATTGGAAAACAATAGTGAAAAGACGATTTTGTCTAAAGCAAGTACTTTTAATGAAGGGCAAAAAGTTCAAACAATATTTCTAAGGCCCTTCAAGTTTTTAATATATTATAGATATAGATATAGATAGATTATAGATAATTACTCTTTTCTAAACTACTTTTGTCTTAAGTTGAACATCTATCGAAAATAATTTATCTTCCTCACCTTCTGACATAGAAATAAAGTTTACGTATATTTTATCCTACTCCAACCCAGTGTTGTGAAAATATGCAGAGTACGTTGTTAAACATTAATAAATATCTTAAAAATTACTAAAGTATGTGAAATTATATAGCAAAAATCATTAAACTTAATTTTGCAATAATAAAATCACTCAACCTAGGATTTTTTTCCTTTTACAAAATAAAATAAATTATTTTTATGCCACAGACATGGAGTCATCAAATAAAACATAATCAAAGAAAACCCATATCATAAAACCGAGTAAATTCCCTAGATGATTACTCATGTTTGGGAAAATACCTACAAATATCATTTTTATTTCATTTAGGACAAGAATATCACCCAACTCTTTTTATTTTCCTTAAAATATACTTAACACCTCAAAAACATTCTCTCTCCTACTTGAAATGTCATGTCATTAATTTTTTTTCTTTTTTAAAATAGATCTATTTAATTTATCAAACTTATTTAACTAAAGTTTTATCCTAATTTTTTTTTTTTAAACTACACATGATATATTAATTATTGAAGATTAATTTAATTATACAAAAGCTTGAATTATTTTATTTGATATGTACTTTTCAAAGTTTATTTTATTTACTTATTTATTTCACCACTTAATAATATTTAAAACTCAAGTACTTATAAAATTTGGTACTCATTTAATTCTTTTTTGTTATCTATTTTATATATTAAAGATTCTTAAAATGTAAAAGAAATAAAAAAGACATCTTTCATATATTTTAGACATTAAATTTGTTATTTATATGAAAATAAAAGAATAAAATTCATTTTTTTTACTATACAAAAGAATTTTTGGATTAATATAATCCAAAGATATTATATTACCTTCAAATATAGAGTAATAGAGAGTAAAAGAATATAATTTGTTATTTAAAAACATTGATGGGAAACCTACGGTATTTTTTGTTGCCAAACAAAATTTAATATGTATTATTACCTGAACATTTTAATTTGTACATAGATTAATTGCAAATTTTTATGCAAGATAATTTTTTATAAATATAAAGTGAAAAGCTAATTTTTTTTCTTGCAAATTTTTTACAAGTTATTGTCCATAAATAAATCAAGTAAATCCGTAAGATAAGACATAAAAATTTAGAAAAAAAATATATTATTTTTAATTTAGTTTCTTTACTTTTTTTTTGTGATCATTATAGTTATATTTTATTTTATTATACAATTAAACGCTAATTTATATCCGTACTTCATTCTAAATATATCAAAAGCAAAGAATAATTGATTGAGTAATATTTTAAAAATTCATTTGTAATAGTACTAAAGATGGCATCATTTTGTTAATATTTTTTAAAAAAAATTATTTGTTTCAAGACTACATAATTTTTCTTTCCTTCAAAAAAGGGGATATTATTCTTTTATTCTCATATAAATAACAAACTTAAGGTCTAAAATATGAAATCCATCATTTTATTTCTTTTACATTTTAAGAATTTTTAGTATATAAAATAAATGACAAAAAAAATTATTGTACTAATTCGTATAAGTACTTGTATTTTAAAACTATTATTACGTGGTGAAATAAATAATTAAGTTAAAGAAATTTTGAAGAGTACATATCAAATAAAATAACCTAAGCTTTTGGTGTAATTAAATTAGTCTTTAATGATTAATATACCATGTGTATTTTAAAAAAAAAAAAGAATTAGGATAAACATTTAGTTAAATAAGTTTGATAAGTTATACATTTATTAAAAAAAATGAAATTTTAATGACATGATATTTCAAGTAGGAAAGAGAAAGATTTTGAGGTGTGAGTATATTTTAAGGAAAACAAAAAAAGTTAAATGATATTCTTATCCTAAATAAAATAAAAATAATATTTATAGATAATTTTTCAAACATAGTTACTATTCAGGGAATTTACTCTCATAAAACCACCCCTCTCACCCAGATCATATATTGGATAATACTGATGATTTGTCACCAAGTCAACATAGGTGGTTAGCCACCTTAGGTTATGGGGTGTCTTTCTTTTTTTTTTAATTAAATTCGGGCTGAAGCCCTTTTTATAAACCAAAAAGAGACAAATTTGAATTTACTTTTGGACAAGTCAGGCCAAAAAGTTGCCAGACCCTAATTCAACAACAACAAATATCCGACAACAACTATTAGGTCATATTAGGAAACCTGCTCTGCCTCTGTGTCTCTTCAGTTTGTTGATATCATCGACACTTCAAGTTCGATTGCTACTTCGTGATTGCACCGTTTAGCTCTTCATGTTCATTCTCCTTACCCTTTGCAGCTATGTCTCTAACATTTAGCTCCCTTTCATTCAATCTTTAGTTCAGTGGTTTGAGTTTCTATGGAAGTCGCTACCACCATCTCCACTATCAATTAGATTTAAGAAAATCAAGGTCTGAGTGTTGTGTTACATTCAGTGTTATAAATTATTTCTATTTATATCTAGGAATTTCATGTTTAGATATGATTTACCTTCTGTTTGAATACTCTAACCGTCAACATTCCGAAATCTCAGTAGATGTAGGTAGGGTTCGGCAGAGTTTGGTTCAAACCCAAAAAATCGAAATTAACTTTGGTTTCGATTTTTTTGTTTTTCAAATTGATTTTAATTTCAAATTTTAGTAATTCAGGTAAACGATCAGATTTTTCTCGAAAAAAAAATTGATTAATCATAAAATCAAAATTATATTAATAATATATATTTTTTATTCTATATAAAAAAATATATATATTTTTATATTATATATATTCAGTATAAATATATAATAAGTAACCCAGATGTTTCAGCTGCTTCAATTGTGTTTTTACTGTATTACCCATAATTAATTATTATAAGTCATTTACGTATTAGAAAATTAATAATATTTAATGCAAATAAGTAAAATAAATATTTTTGATATGTTTGCTTCAGCTGCTTCAATCGTAATTTTGTTATATCATCTTTAATTAATTATTATAAGTCATCTAAATATTAAAAAATTAATAGTATTTAATAAAAAAATAAAATACACATCAAATAATAAATTAACTCTTGACATTTTAAATTAGTTTGATGTCTTATATGAGTTTCACTTAAATTTTTTTCACAAGTAATTTTTTGTAGTTATTATATTATATCACTTCTAATACATGTCTGTTTTGCGGCTTCAATCGTGATTTTATTATATTTTTCCTAATTACTTATCATGATTATTTAAGCATTAAGAAATTATATTATTAATATCATGTATAAGAAGTGACAATAAGCAGCTGAAACAAGCTGCTCATGATTGACATGCCTGCTTCAGCTGCTTTAATCGTGTACTACATTATCCTTAAGTAATTATTATAAGTTATTTAAGTAATTAAAGAATAAATAATATTTAATAAAAAACTAAAATAAATATTTATGACATGACTATTTTAACTACTTCAATAGTAATTTTACTATATTATCCATATTTAATTATTATAAGTCATTTAAATATTAAATAATTAATAATATTTAATAAAAAAGAGTAAAAATAGATGTAAAATGATAAATTGTATGGGACTACTTAAAAAAAAATCACAAGTTTTTTTTAATAATAATTTTACTATGTCACTTCTAATTAATAGAATAGAAGAAAAAATATTATGAATCACAATAGTTAAAAACTTAAATTATTTTAAAAATATAATTGACTATCTATGTCACGAAAGTTTGAACTTAAAATATCATTATACAAATTTCAACAATCTAAATATAATATCATATGCTTAACTTAAAATTTATCAATCAAACAAATGAAACTTTTAATTAAATGATAGAATTATACATAACGTAGAATTTTTAAGAATCAATATTGGGTCGTGTATAGCACGGCGTAACGGTCATCTAAGTATTAAAAATTAATAATATTTCATAAAAAAAATAATAAGAGGGAGTTAAGTAGCTCAAGTGGGCACGAGGTCGACATGTCTGCTTATGTTGCCTGATTCAGCTGTTTCAGTCATAATTTTACTGTATCACCCCTAATTAATTATTATAAGTCATTTACGTATTAAAAAATTAATAATATTTAATAAAATAAAGTAAATATATACATTTATGACATGTTTGTTTCACCTACTTCAATCGTAATTTTACTATATCACTCCTAATTAATTAATAGGGTCATCTAAGTATTAAAAAATTAATAATATTTCATAAAAAAGGATAAAATAGATACAAAATGATATGTCAACATAAAAAATTTGACTGACTATCAAATTATATTAATGCACATAAATTTGGATGGGACAGCTGAAAAGTAACATATTATTTAAAAATGAGATAAAAATATTGCAAATCACAATAATTAAGAATTTAATAAAAAAATATAAAAAAGGTTAATTGTTTTTCAAAATTTTATATTCATATCTTATTGAAAAATTATGTAAAAAAATTACAAATCACATAATGAACTACTTAAAAAATTTAAAAGATACAAAATATTTGGTTGACTCTCGAAATTACATCAGTTTCACTTAAATTGAAATAGAAGAAAAAATATTATAAATCACAATAATTAAAAATTTAATTTATTTTAATGATTGATTACTTAAATTCTATTTGTGTCACATAAATTGAGATTAAAAAGTAATATATATTGAGGCACGGGCTATCAATATCTAGTATTATACCTAAAGACATTCCTACGTCAAGTTTGTAATTAATTGGCGAGTGACATATTTGCTATGTAAAGTATGGATTTTTCATTTAGAAAAGAAAGATCTTAATGCTACAAGAACGAAACAGGGCAAAAAGAGGATAAAAAGATGGTGTTGAAAAAATTATAAAAACAATACTCACACACAAATGAGCTTAAATGGTCTACCCTTTAAAAGTATAATTATAATTTTGGAGCTCTTTTAATCAAACATTATTGTTTTCTAATACTTTTAAATTTTACTTAATAGTATATTTGATTAATAAAAGAAATTGTTAGTTTAGAATTGAGGCAGCTTTTTTTATAGACAACTCAAGTATTATAATAAAACAAGAAAGAATAAAGAAGAATAGTAGCGAGAATAGAGAGAGTAATTCTTATTTCTCTTGAGGGATGATTTACAATGAAGGAAGCCCTTCTATTTATAGAGGAAATTTACTCCTAGTTTCTGAGTAAAAGACAGATACTTCAAATCCTAATAGACATCAAGTAGATCTTAATAGATCTTGATAGACATTCACTACAATTGATAGACATTAATATCATAACACTCCCCCTTGAATGTCTAGAAATACGCATATAGGCTGCCTCATTAAAAACGTTACAAGAAAAACCCAGTGGAACAAAACCTCGTAAGGGAAAAACAACGCGTATTAACTCCCTTTAATAAGAACATCCTTGAATCTTTGCATTCCGATCTTATACACTATCTTCTTGAAAGTTGCAATTGGAAGAGACTTGGTGAATAAATCAGCCATATTGCCACTTGAACAAATCTGTATATTAATATCACCATTCTTTTGGAGCTCATGTGTATAGAAGAGCTTTGGCGAAATGTGCTTCGTTCTATCTGCTTTTATGAATCCTCCTTTAAGTTGTGCTATGTATGCTGCATTATCTTCATACAAAATTTTGGGTACTTTATCACATTTCAAGCCACATTTTTCTGGAATGAGATGTATTGTGGACCTCAACCACACATGCTTTCAGCTTGCTTCATGAATAGCTATAATCTCAGCATGGTTCGATGAAGTGGCTATAATAGACTGCTTTGTAGATCTCAAAGATATGGAAGTACCCCTACATATGAACACATAGCCTGTTTGAGACCGAGCTTTATGCAGGTCATATAAGTACCCAACATCAGCATAACTAACAAGATCGGAACTGCAATCTTTAGAATAAAATAAGCCCTCATTGATAGTCCCTTTTAGATACCATAATATGTGTTTGATCCCATTCCAATGTCTCCTAGTAGGAGCAGAACTATACCTTGCTAACAAATTAACTGAAAAGGATATATTAGTCCTTGCAGTATTTGCAAGATACATTAGTGCACCAATTGCACTAAGATATGGTATTTCAGGACCAAGGAGTTCCTCATTCTTTTCTTGAGGTAGGAATGGATCCTTATTCAGATCAAGTGATCGAACAACCATTGAAGTACTTAATGGATGTGCTCCATCCATATAGAATCGTTTCAACACCTTTTCTGTGTAGGCAGATTGATGGACAAAAATACTGTTTGTCAAATACTCAATTTACAAACCAAGGCATAACCTTGTCTTTCCAAGATCTTTCATCTCAAATTCTTTCTTTAGGTAATCAATTGCCTTTTGAAGTTCTATTGGAGTTCCAATAAGGTTTATGTCATCCACATAGACAACAAGTACAACAAACTCTGACGTTGGTTTTTTTATGAAAATACATGGGCAAATTTCATCATTCGTATAACCTTCCTTAGATAAATATTCACTAAGACGGTTATACCTAACAATATAATGATCTTTTTAATCTAATGAAATACATTTCCCGAGGCTTTCAACTATATACTTTCGGCATTTTAAATCCTTCGAGAATTTTCATATATATCTCATTATCAAGTGATCCATATAGATAGGATGTTACCACATCCATCAAATGCATTTCAAGTCTCTCATGGACAGTGAAACTAATAAGTTAACGCAATGTTACTGCGTCCATAACTGGTGAATATATCTCATCATAATCGACACCAGGCCATTGTGAAAATCTTTGTGCAACAAGGCGTGCTTTATACGTTTGTATTTTATTTTTCTCATTTCTTTTTCGCACAAAGGCCCATTTATAGTCAACAGGATTAACACCATTGGGTGTTTGAGCTATAGGTCCAAAAACTTCATGTTTGGCAAGTGAATTCAATTCAGATTGAATTGTTTCTTGCCATTTTGGCCAGTCATTTCTTTGTCAACATCTGTGACAGATTGAGATTCAAGATCCTCACTATCTTGTATTATTTGCAAAGCCCTAATCCACTACTATTTCAGATCGATTCAAATTAGTTTCAACATCACTTGAATTTATGGATAGTTTCTCATTTTCTTGAGTTTCAGGCTCATTAATTCCTTCAGAAATATCAACATTGCTCAAATCTTAAACTCTAATATGAGGATCTTTCGTAGTGTCATCTTGACCATTTATTTTTCTTTTTATAGGATTTTGATCCTTAGAACCTAATGGTCTACCATGCTTCAAGCGTGCTTTAGATTCATTAGCTATGACACTAGTGGATGGTCCTTTAGGAACATCAATTCGAATTGAGACATTCTCTGTAGAAATATGTGATTTAGTGATCCTTTTCAAATCTGTAAATGCGTCTGACATTTGATTTGTAATTTTCTGCAGATGAATAATCTTTTGTACTTCTTGCTCACAAATAGAAGCACGTGAAACAAGATGAGATAGTGATGAATTTTTCCACAAAATTTCTCTTTTGATGTCACTATCTTCTTCCCCTAATTTTGAATTTTTTTTTCGTCAAACCGACAATCTGCAAATCGAGCAGTGAACATATCTCCCGTTACTGGTTCAAGATAGCGAATAATGGAGGGTGATTCAACCCTAACATAAACTCCTAACCTTCTTTGGGGGCCCATCTTGGTGCGATTTGGTGGTGCTATAGGCATATATACACCACACCCAAAAATTCTCAAATGAGATATATTAGGCTTTTGACTCAAAATCAATTGCAATAGAGAAAATTAATGATAATTTATCGGTGTAAGACGAATAAGTGTTGCAGCATGCAAAATTGCATGACCCCAAACAGAAGTGGACAACTTAGTTTTCATAAGCAATGGTCTTGCTATCAACTGCAGACGTTTAATTAATGACTCGACAAAGCCATTTTGAGTGTGAACATAGGGTACAGGATGTTCCACTCTTAACCCAATCGATAAGAAATAGTCATTAAATGCTTGAAATGAAAATTCTACAGCATTATCAAGATGAATAGACTTAATTTGATTATCGAGAAACTGTGTCGGTAATCATATTATTTGTGCCAACAATTTTACAAATGCCAAGTTGCGAGATGACAATAGGCACACATGAGACCATCTAGACGAAACATATATTAGGACCATAAAGTATCTAAACGATCCGCTAAGTGGGTGAATGGGTCCTCAAATATCCCTATGTATGCGTTCCAAGAATGCGGGGGACCCAATCCCAACTTTTGTTGGCGATGGCCTCACAATCAACTTGCTTTGATAACAAGCATTGCATGAAAATTCACCATTCGAAAGAACCTTCAAGTTCTTTAATAGATGCCCATTTGAATTTTCTATGATTCGTCTCATCATTATAGATCCAGGATGTTCCAGACGATCATGCCAAAGTACAAAAGTATTGGAATTAGTAAACTTATGGTTTACTATCGAATGTGCCTCAATTGCACAAATCTTTATTCAATACAGGCCAGAAGATAAAGCAGGGAACTTTTCTATAACACATGTCTGCCCAGAGACATTCTTGATGATACCAAGATATTCAAGATTCATCTCATCAAATGTCTTGATATGATAACCATTTTCACGGATATCTTTAAAACTCATCAAGTTTCTCTAAGACTTAGGAGAGAACATAGCATTATTTATGATGAGTTTAGTTTCCTTGGGCAAGATTATAATGGCTTTTCCGAAGCCTCCAATCAAATTAGCACTACCAAAAATTATAGTAACATTAATCTTGCCCATATTTAGACCAGAGAAATATTTTTCGTCTTTGAATATCGTATGTGTAGTGCCAGAATCAATCAAACAAATATCTTCATAATTGGACAGCTTACTTTAAAAATTATACATATCTTCAAAATAGAATGACATACACCAAATAAAATATATATTAAATCTTTGTACAAAGTGAAAACTTATACTATAAGGAATTGTTAATCACACTTTACTAAGCCAAAAAAATAAATATGTCCAATTAATACGTGATTAGCTAAGCTTAGCATTTTATTTTTCAATAGTTAAAAAAAATTAGTACGTACTTGTAGCTTTGCACAGCTTTAATATAATAATTATATAAGTTAGTAGTCCCATTAATTATTAGGTCACCTCATGCTCAAGTTAACTGATACATAGTGTTGATGAAAAAATTGAAAGGGTACTGCCAGTGATTATTATTTATTTTATTTTTGTTTTAACAAATTTTCCTTTCCCATTATCACAACAACAAGAAGTAATGAAAAGTAAAGTGCATCACAATAACATGTTTGTTTATTTTAATAACCAAAAAGATCACTATAACACATTAACACAGATGGCGCAAAAAATATCATATTAATACAGGATCATAGATGTCCAGTCAAACCATGACTAATTTCACCGGAATTTATAGTAAACAGAGTTTTTTTTTTCAATTAATAACGGCAAAATTAAAATTCAATTCAATGTAATAATAAACTACAATAATATAATTAAATTAATTAATACTAATAAAAAATTAATACACATGCACACAACTACTTTTACATGGTATTTTATTTACTAACTCTTATCAATAAAAACAAATAAATTAAAAATCATTCATTCTTCTATGTTTGCGGAACCATCACCAATCAAGTGATCAATCTTTCCTTCAGAGTGCTCGTAAAAGTCAGTTATATCCAAGCATCTGATGTCCATATTATTTTCAGAGAGAAAGTTAGCCTCAGGATTTCTCTCTTTCTTCTTTAGTGATGCTTGATAAAGATCAACCAAGTGCTTGAGAGCACGAAAGTCACGTGAATAATGTCTTTTTCCACCACATTGGAAACAAGTAATTGTTTCACGTTTCTCATCTTTTCTCTTTTTGTTCGATGAATGATTAACACCCGGAACAGGGTTTCTTTCTTGGTCATTACGACCACGTCCACGACCACGTCTACGACTAGGGCCTCAACCTTTTCCACGCCTAGCATGGTGAGCGTCCATATCATTCACCTTAGGGAATGGTGCAGATCCAATAGGTCGGTCCTCGTATTTTTCATCAGCAAATCATTATTTTGTTCAGCCACAAAAAGATGAGAACTCAGTTCAGCATACTTCTTGAAACCTTTTTCTCGATATTATTGCTGTAAGAGCACATTCGAGGTATGAAAAGTAGAGAGCGTCTTTTCCATCATATCGTCATCATTGACCGTCTCCCCACATAGTTTCAATTGAGAAGAAATTCTGAACATGACAGAATTATACTCATGAACAGACTTATAGTCTTGAAACCTTAGATGCATCCATTCATATCGTGCTTTTGGGAAGATGACCATCTTTAAGTGGTCAAACCTTTATTTTAGGCTATTCCACAATACGAATGGACCCTTAGTAGTAAGGTATTCAATTTTCAAAATTTCGTCAAGATGATGACACAAGAAAATCATAGCCTTAGCACGATTTTGACTAGATGTTGTATTTTCTTTCTTTATGGAGTCTCCAAGACCCATAGCATCTAGGTGGATTTCAGCATCCAGCACCCATAAAATATAGTTCTTGCCCGAACTTTGAAGGGTAACGAACTCACACTTCGTAAGATTGTTAGACATATGAAAAAAGGAAGAAAAATAATAATACCTTAGCCTTAGACTTCAAATTTGAGACTGTAGAGTCTCGTACTGATAACGTGTTAGAAAATAAGAAAGAATAAAAAAAAAAGAGTAGCGAGAATAGAGAGAGTAATTCTTATTTTTCTTGAGGGATGATTTACAATGAAGGAAACCCTTCTATTTATAGGAGAAATTTACTCCTAGTTTCTGAGTAAAAGAAAAATACTTCAAATCCTAATAGACATCAAGTAGATCTTGATAGACATTCACTACAATTGATATACATTAATATCATAACAAGTATATATTTTGCATGTCTTTTTTTGTATATGTATAATATCACTTAAATAATATTTTCTAAATAAATTTTCCCGTATTGATTAGTATATTGTATATTAAAGCTAGGCATAGACAAGGTATGTAACATCTCTTTATGGCTCAGAAGACCATTTATCTTTTAAAAAAAAATTGTTTATTATTTATCATTAGTAAAAAGGTAAAACTTCAGTACCACAATTCATACCACTTCATTTTCGTAACATTTGTTTTTAATAATCTACATGACTCTCATTTTTTTTTTATGTCCATAACCCCAAACTTAATTATGTAAATTTACGATAATTTCTTCTATTCCTCCATGTATACTTATATAAATGTATATATAGAGTACATATTTTCAAATCAAATGGTGGTTTATTGTAGTGGACGTCTGATGCACCCATGAGCAAAAAAAGAAAGAGATAATACATCAAAAACTCTCTAAACTTGTCACTGCAACTTACTTTAGCACTTAAACTTAACACGCGTTTATTTACCCCCTTAAAAAGTTCAAACTATATTATTTTCACCCTCTCATCCCTCCAACTAAGGCGCGTGTTTCTCCATCAAATCAAAGCATGTAGAAGGTCGAAATTTAACAAAAAAAAATAAAATTCGAGCCAACGGTAATATTTCCCCCAAATTCAATAAGAACCCTAATTTCTCTGTCTTTTATCATCTCCTTCATCTTCAATCAAGAAAAGATTTGAAATTCCTTAGAAAATCAAGTCCTTTACTTTATTATAAGGTATAATTCCTCTCCTCTTTTAAAAAAATTATGATTTCTTATCAACTTTTTTCTATTTGATGTAATTTCTTGGAGTGAATTCTTTGTAGCACATCATGAGATCAATTAACTTGAGTAAGCTTTATATGGAGAAGGACGATTTTGCTTTGAACCAAGAGGTTCGATGCAATCATGGATTTGTTGTGCCTTTGAAGACATCTTGGACTTCGACGAATCCCGGTAGAAGATATTGGACTTGTAATTACTATAGGGTAAAGATGATATTTTGCTCCCAATTCTCTTTTTTTTATCGCAACTGATTCAATTGAATTCTGATTTCTTCTTTTAATCATGGAAGGGTCTAAGATCTTGCGATTTGTGTTGGAAGGATAAAGAAAATACAGATTCGAGGTCCAAATTTGTAATCCCTAAATTGATTGAAATATTAGGTGAGCTTGAAAATTTAGTGGAATCATCGCAATATAACAAGTCTACATCATTCAATGAAGTTAGAAAATTGATTGCGGAAACTTCTAAAGAAGTTGACAAGCCTAGAGCATCCAAAGAAGATGATAATTGTGTAGATATGAAGTTGAAGAAGCTGGAAGAAGAGATTGAAAAGATGAAAGAAAGAGAGAAGAAGTGGAGAAATAACATGTCTAAAGGAGCGACTAAGGATAATGCACTGTTTATCATTATGTTTTATTATTGTGTTGTTGTTATAGCTACTAACTATTGATTTGGGATGATCTACGTAAAGAAAGACTCAATTAAATTACCTTAGAATTTGGTGTTCTTAGTTGGTATTATGGTGTGTATCATCCTTTATTTTAAAATGAATTTGGTCTAATGTAATTATTCTTGACTTATTTGTAGTGTAATGTAGTTCTTTATCTTTACATTGTATTTGAAATTGAGTAAATTTTGTTAGGTCTTATGGGATGATAATTTAATTTAATGTTTTCTTCTGAGATTACAAATGGAATGTTGTTATTCTTATTGGACTGTCAAACATGATTCAATCCAAAGTGATTCAATTGAATTCTGCATACATATGATAGTGCAGCCAAAACTGAATATATATAGTTGCATAATGATATGATAGCTTCATATATACCAAAAAATAGCAAATATATACCAAAGTAGTCAAAAGAGAAAATTAGGCATCAAAATAGTGCGGTCACTGCTGCATATATACCAAATATTGTGAATACATTGCAGTCACAACTGCATAATTATTTGAAAAACAGATTAAGTTAGTGCAGTCACAGCTGCATAATTAACAGAGAACAATATTACATTGCAGTCAAAGCTGCATAATTGTTTTTCAAAAAGACAAGAGAACTTCATTAATAATTCATCAAAACTAATGCAGCCATAACTGTATACCAGTCACTACTGCATCTTCAACTAGACAGCTGATGAGCCTGTTTGGCTCATATTTATTTCGATAGTTTTGGACCTTGTCTTCATTCTTTTTTGTGCTCTTATTTCTTGAAGTCCTTGTTGGGTCACAACATTTTTTCCTTTCCATTTGACACCTGATCTTGGCCTATGATGCCTAAGATTTCCAGTCACTATAGAGGAGTTCAAAGGCATTCCAGGCTGCATTAACACAAGAATAAATTATCTTAGACATTTGATCATTTTCTTGAAAATTGAAAACTGTGAAATCATTCAACTTACATTGTGGATTGTAAAACCACTTTATGTATGTAGAACTCCTATACCAACCAATCTTGGCCTTTTAAAAGTTGTACCACTACTCCTACCAGCAATACCACCAACATTAGATATGACAGCAATAAAAGTTCCTCTACCCCTTCCAGCAACACCAACAGTCCCTGTACCCCTTACAGCAACATCTATAGTCCATCTACCCCTTCCAGCAACACCAACAGTCCCTCTACCTCTTTCAGCCACACTAACCACATTCAGAGTAGAAGCAACAACAACCTATTATAAAATAAAAAATTATTTAATAAGCATAAATAGTAAATAAATAAGCCAAATAATTACCTGTTTTGTAGAACCTTTAGGTCCTCCTCTCCCTCTACTTGTGCTTGGTTGAGATTCAGTCACTGCTGTAGAAGAACCAACACTTGACATTGCTGAAGTTGTTCCTCTTCCTCTACCAGTAGTAGCTTTTGCATTTAAAGGACAACCCCTTTTATTATGGCCCTTAGCATGACACTTGTTGCAGGTCATCTCAACATCCTTTTTAGACAGTTTACTTGTCTTATTTTCTGACTGCTCTTTCCTTCTATTCTTACTAGGTCTGCCTGGTAGTTTTCTTATTTTAGGAGGTATAATTGGAAGGTTAGTTGATAGTGGCCATATTTTCATTCCAGTGACAGGTTGAATGAAGTAGTTATAGGTCTTGAGGTAGGATTGTTTGCTATACCGATGTGCAACATAGTGAAATGGCTTCAATATTTTAAAATGTAGTGCTGCTATAGCATGACAGCAAGGTATACCCTTTAGCATCCAAGATCTATAAGTACAAGTGTTGTTACTCAAATTCACTATGAAGGTATTACCCCAACTATCCTTAACCTCAAAACCATATTCACCATTCCATTCAAGTGTACAATTCATTGATTTTGATGTGTTCTCTTCTAATACCTTTAAAGCCATTGGTGAAATATCTGTTATCCAAGTATTAGAGAACTCCCTTAACTGTCTAATTTTTCTCATTATTTTAATGCTTATTTCCTCAAGCATTGTAATGATGGTCTTGTGTGTTGGACCCAATATCCATGAATTAAAACTTTTAGCCATGTTGTTGTCAACACTATCACAACAACATAAATTTCTGAAGTAGACCTTAGACCATCTTTCAATGTTGTACCACAGTAGATCATCTACTATCTTGTCACCTAACATCTCCATATGATCTAGATTTTTTCTCAACTCTTACTCATATGTAGACTTGGCACATCTCCAAAAATATTTTTTTCTTTCAATGCTTTTCCATTGTTTGGATCAGTTAGCGAGAATGTGTCTTACACACATTCTTTGTTCTGCATTTGGCAGCAACTAATGAATAGCAGTATCAAGACCCTTTAACAAAATATAAGAACATTAGGTGACATAATAACAAATTAAGTAAAATTAGATAATAAAGAGATAAGAGAGAAAAAAGTTACCTTCTGCATATCAAAAATAGTTGTTAATTCTGTCCCATCTCCAAGCTCAAGATCATCCTTTACTAGCCTAATAAACCATCTCCAAGTGAAGTTATTTTCAACTTCAACCACTGTCCAAGCCAGTGGTAGCATCTGGTTGTTCCCATCTTTTCAAACTGCTACAAGTAATTGTCCTTTGCAAATACCTTTCAAAAAACAATCATCAAACCCAATACATCTTCTACATCCAGCTTTGAATGCTTTCTTCAAAGCATCAAAACAAATATAAAATGCCTGAAATCTTCTTCTTCCTTCTTCAAAAGTTTCTTCACTAAGCCTTACCACACATGTGCTTCCTGAATTAGACTTCAAAAGTTCATCCCTATAATTCAATATTCTTTTAAATTCCTCCATATGATCACCCATAATTTCTTGCAAGACAATATTTTTGGCTTTTCTTGCAACAGTTCTACCAACATACACCTACAAATCTGTTTTCACCAAATTCTGCAATTGAAAAACTCTAATTCATGGATCAAAAATAATTCTGTCCTTGTACCTTTCTACTAAGTATTTTGAATTGACCAATTTATTTTTGATTGTAGCAGTACATTTATGGACTGGAATATAAATTTTCACAACAAAATCCCCTGTCCTTGAATCATGACTACTAAACAATAACCAAGGACAACCAT
>NC_061120.1:183783230-183803140 GCF_002878395.1 Capsicum annuum | reverse complement strand
AAAAATATATATTGTAATTGGAGTGTATATAGTGTATATAATTGTAGTGTATATAGTGTATATTGGATTTTTATTTTAAACGGGTTTGACCGATTTTTAACCGGGTTTGACCGGGTTTAGATGGGTTTAACCGGGTTGGGTTAAGTGGGCCGGTTCAGGGTTGTTTTCAACATTTTTACTGTTGAACCTGGAACCGGCCCGGCCCACTTAACTCCAACCCGGACTGAAATCGGCCCACAACCCGGTTAAACTAAACGGGCCGGTTTCGGATTGGCCCAGCCCGGCCTACTTGACACTCTTAACTTAGAGAGGAAAGTCATGAAGATAATTAACGTTAGCAAGAACCAAAGGGCTAAAACTTCCAAAAATAATGTAGATCATCTTACGGCAAGAGAACATAAAACCAACCTCTTTCCTATAGTTCTGTGTGATGAGTTTTTCTTCTTCAAAGATTCATAAGGTGCGGTGTAGTTGTTTTATGTGCGACTTCAAATCCTTTGCCAAGTAGTCTTTCTTCATTCATTTCCTCCTAAAATTTATAATTTTTAGTGTAGAAACTAAGCATGCAATATCTTTATGAAGTTTTAAGAACAGACATAAGAAGAAAGGAGAGGTATAGACAGGTTGAATTATTATATTTCAGCTTCAAGAATAATGTTGTATCTTCCTTTGGAATGCAATAAAGGAAGCTTAAGAAACGGCCAGGTTAGAACCTTCTGAGTGCACTTGGACTTACAACCACAATTCCTCGAGTGTCACTTCTATCGAACTTGGGTTTCTTTAGTAATGTATGTTTACTTTTCGAGTGTCACAACCACAATCTTTTGATGGTGCTTGTGAGTCTCACATTTCCATCACTTAATGTTCCTTTTTCTTCATATCGTTTAAGACACGAGCCCTTGAAACTCGTATATATATATATAAAGCGACAAAATAAGTGAAAACAAAACAATTGCTTACCTTTAATTTGTTACCGATTTTTCAAAACAGGTTACAATTCAAGAATCACTTCAAACTGTAACATAAATAGAAAAAATAAGAAAGAAGGTAGATACTATCAAGACAAAAACAGAGAAAGATAAAGAAAATACACAAGATTGTTGTCTACACTATGAAGAAATAAAACGGATGGAAAGAAAACAAACCAACCTTATGGCTTACCTACGTATATATTCTTTTATTCATGTGGTTTGCTATTTTAAGTAGGATAGTATTTGTTTACGTTGATTATGAATAGGAGTGTTTAGAATTTAAGGGCCCATCCATAAACGTGGGAAAGATTTCATCATAATATATTTAATTAATTTTTAATTCTTAAATATTAGAAAAAAATAGTGAAAAGACGATTTTTTCTAAAGAAAAGACTTTTAATGAAGGGCAAAAAGTTTAAATCACTTTTCTAAGGGCCTTCACACTTTTAATATACTAGTTTAACCGCACGTACCTCGCACGTGTAATTTTTGATTATTTAAAATTAGACGATTTTGTCTATTATGAAGATTTTTAATGAAATGCAAAAAGTTCAAATTACTTCTCAAAATTCCTTGACACTTTAATATAATAATGTAAACATATCACACATCAATCAACAAAACTATATTTAAGAAGATGAAATTATTAAAAGTAACCATTGACGGTAAAAATGTTTGTTTTAATGATTTAAATAAATATTACATTTGTGATATCTCACCTTACTTTTTTTTAATTCTTAATTTATGATCTTTTCCGTCGCTTTGACTGTTTAATAATATCAAAAAAGTTATATTGTCTATATTGATAATTTTCTTTCAAATGCAACACAAATTTATCCAAACATATCATTATCCGTGTGAAACACATAGAGGAAGAGTAATTTGATTATTATTTTATATAATTATCTTTAAATAAAATTTGAGTACTTTTTTGGGACATTTGATTTTGTAGTCGTTTGAAATAATTAATAAATAATTTATGTGATGAAAAAAAATCAAATTACCCATAGATAGGGGTGTGCAACAATCTATTTGGGTTGGATTTATGTATTATTGATTCAGTTTATCAATTTTTGATTTTAAATATACTAAATCAATAACCAAATTGATAAGATTTTTGTAACGGTTTCAATTTATTTGTTTTTGATCCTTAACAGCTCAATTTTCAGTTTGACCAATCAGAAATGTCAATTGTGGTTTGCAAAGCAATGAAGGCACTAATAATATTAGGAGAATGTATGTCACCAAAATATAATCAATAAGTCAATTAATTTCTTTATAAAATCATTAAAAAATCATTGACCCAAAAATTCAATAATAATATAGTAGCATTTTTTTGCACCATCTCTATGGGCTCTACCCATACAAGAATGATATTTTACTTGTGATATCAATATAATAATAATAATAATAATAATAATAATAATAATAATAATAATAATAAAAGGCTTACTAATCTAAATAACTAAAAACAAAGGAAGACATTAGAACTCGAAAAAAACAACATAAAATTTTAATGAGTGAATAAAAGAACAATACCGTAGATCAAAAAAACATATTAGCTTTATTTATTTTTGTCAACACATAATTTGGCTACAAAGTAAGACGAACAACATCAAAATTGAGAGCAATAGACACAAAGTAAAGATATAAGGAATTGGGACATCTTTTAAGAAACTATAAACTCTCCATCATTGTTCATGTAATTTAAAAACTTAGTCTAAAATAAGCTCAAAGGTGAACTTGACCTTTTGCTTGATCAGGATCAGTAATTTCGTGCACCGATATATCTACCAAAGCCATGATAATAACATACTCATTCTAAAATTAAAAAATAAGTTTAGGTATAACTAATAGTAATGTAGTCGATTTAAGCAATTCACATACCTTCTTTCCATTGTTAGAAATAGATTTGTCATCTCTTTCTAGTTTCTCTTTCAAATCTTCTGCATGTAAACACAAATACACGTTTAATATATATCACAAATTTTCTAATACACACACATATAATGAAATTTTAATTGATTTGAAATTCCAAACTATTAGGTACAACGTGCAACTAGAACTTTCACATGTATTTTCACAAAGTAGCTCTGGTAGAGAAGTTGGTTCCAGTAAAGACCCTTGATTAATGGCTCAATTAATCAAAGTTCAAACGTCATAACTGCAAAGAAGATACACAAAACACAATAACTAAAATATGTATAACATCCATTGCAAGAAAAAACCTAAGCAGTGAATTATAACCTCACATCAAACTTCAACCAACGTTTTGTCATACTCCAACTAAAAAGAATAACTGCTACAACTAAGTTTAAGAAACAATTCAATGAAAACATGATCAAGAATAAAAAATAAGAAGTTTGATAAAATTTTGTCAATGTAATGACTTAAGAACAGAATACTTAAATTAATAAATTGAACCCAATATATACCATAAAAATTAACTTAGAAGAAGAGTACGCTGCAACAAAATAAATCATTACAAACTATAAGGCATAAATAAATCACGTTAGAAAATATAAATAAATGTTTTAAAAAATCAATAAGCTATAAAAAATAAATATGAAGCATGAAAATTCTTTATATAGCAACTGTTTAGTATCCTAGTTCACATGAAAAATTAGAAAATTCTTCAAAATTGAATTCAAGGCAAAATTATACCGGAGTTTAATTGAGACGAAGTAAATCAATAACTAATTGATTAATTGAATAGAGAGAAAGAAAGACAATGTGGAGAATATATAGAAATTGAGTTAAGCAGAGTTTCCTATAACGTCACGGTTTCTATTTGAGTCCCATAGTTTAATAAGGAAAGATTTTAGTATAAGTATTTAATTAATTTTTAATTTTTAAATATTTAAAAAAAAGGGAAAAGACGATTTTGACTAAAGCATAAACTTTTAATGAAGGATAAAAAGTTCAAACAATATTTATAAGATCCTTCACACTTTTAATATATTATAGATTATAGATATAGATATAGATATAGATATAAATTATAGATTATAAATTATAGATATAGATATAGATATAGATATAAATTATAGACAGATATAGATATAAATATAAATTATAGATATAGATTGCTTTTGTTATGACTTTATGCGCATGTCGTGGAACAAAAAGTGGCCAATTCTCCACCATTAAACCTTTATCTTTTAATTTCCTTCCTAAATATATTCACATAGAACACGATATGCTCCCCAACCAGTATATTGACAGTTCTCTATGATCGCATTTTAGAAAAAAGATTTTGGTGTAATTTATTTCACGTTTTTGAATTTCGTAAGATTCATCAAGTTGATACAAATAAAAGGCTTTGTGCAATAGTGAGAAGCAGAACTATATGCCTGCAAATGAAATTACAAGTATGGTTAAGAATTCCATTTTTAATTGTACCAAGGAGGAATTGATCCAAAAATTGAATGGGGTCAAGACTTCGGAGACCTGGCTGACTCGTGCCCTCCCCCCGTCTAGAACCGCGCGAAATAATGATACACATTGTTGACATCCAAATTTGATCCGCTTTTTTTCTTTTAATTATTTTTTTGATGCTTCTCAGTTCTAAATAATTTTTTAAAAAACAAATTCGTATTTTTTATTTCTGTTTTTGTGAATTTTGAGAAGAATAAAAAAGAGGTTTTATTTTCCTATCATATTGTAAAATATTTTAATCAAATATTTTAAATTCATTATTTTAACATCACACAAAAATATTTTAATTGCATTCACATTTTTTCTAGCGTCTTATTATATTCAATCGACACTTTGTGACTACGTATAATGTAAATTTCATGAAATAAGCATCTAATTTTACTATCCTTCGGTAAATCAAGATATTGCCCAATATTGTGCTTTGGCACAATAAAATTGGATGCTTATTTCATGGAATTTACATTGCCCCAATGCTTTTACATGCTTAGCTGCTAATATGTCAAAAACACTGGTGCAACTTACATTTCCGTCCATTGGATAATTTTCAAGAGCTCTGGCAACTGCATGGGATTCACATAATACCGCAAGCATCTAATTTTCTTCAAGATATGTTGAAAGCAAGGTAAGGTAAGAAAATACAATCAATTAGATTCATATTGCTAAGGAAGTAATTATACTTAATCTGTCATTCAATCTTGTTTGTGGTTTCGATTAGGTCAATAGCAGTGGACCTAATCGGAACCACAAACAAGAAGGCATGGGATGCAATTTAAAATTCAAAAATTACCGCCTTTGCTTGATTCCTTATTTTAACTTCAGTTGTTTTTGGTGTACATCATTTCAACTCTCGATGTCCACAAAGCTGCTTTCTTGGTGTTCTATTATTTTCTATATAGGTGATCATTCCGACCACACTAACTAGTCACAGTTCCCTAACAAAGTGTCTAGCTGCAATATTTTTCTTTGAGGGAGATGACAGATGAATTTTCATTACTGGATATACTTTCATATTTGCATTTGATTCGGATTTCATTTCTCATGTTTTAAATCAATTTCATCGGCCAGATTCACTAGAAGTTCCTTGCTTGCACACCCTATGTTTCCTCTTCAATTAGCCCTGAGATGATATAGTCTTTCATCAACTCCCCTTTCTCTCGCAAGCATTCTCCCCCGGCTCCTTCTGGTGTATAATCATCTTCTCGAATAATTCATCCATATTAATTTGGGCCAGGGGAATTTCTATTGATTTTTCGTTCTTGTTTGCTGCAGTGGGAGGCTTAGAAGGCCTTCTCAGAGTCCAGTGCACCCTTAAAGTCAACCCAATTGCTATTGGATCTTTGCAATGACACCAAATATTGATTTATTCTCAAAACTTAACACGCATAAACATGAGCAACAATTGTCATTAATTTGCAATAGGGTATCGGTACTATCTTCATGGTCCCTCGCCTTATCAATTCGATCCTATCAAACATAACTGTACAATGCAAGATCTTGTTTGAATGATTAATGTCTAATCGGTTAAAAACTGCATTCACAAATCATTGTACTTTATGTATGTTTTCTCGATGACCTTATTAGTAATACATAACTCCCACACATGAAAGTGGATGCATCTATCTGCACACACCTTATTCTTCCTAACCCATTTATGACTTAATTTAAATAAACAGATGACTAACCTATTGCAACAGATAACACATCTGTTAAAATTATCAAACAATTATAGACATCTGTTACAATAGATAATCAATCTGTTGCAACATATGACTTATCCGTTGGAAATAATCAAATAGATATATATATCTATTGCAACAGATTGTCAATATGTTGTAAATTATCAAACAGGTTAAATATATTTTGCAACAGATTACCCATCTGTTAGATTTATTTTAAAATAATTTTCTTTTCTTTTCGAAATACAATAAAGGTAAAATGTTGCATTTAGATCCATTTTTTTTAATTTACATATTCAAAAAGTCACCAGTTTTATTTAATTAAGGGATATAATTATTAAAAAAGAGGTGAACAATCGTGATTTTTGACTAACCCTTTCAAATTCAATCATTTATAAATGGGTCCCTCCTTACTCGTTCAGTCTACTCTACTTCTAGATATGTCTAATTCGGAATTGGACAAGGTGATTCTGTGCAACTCTTTGCGGAAACTTGAAAGGCGGATTCATGAACTCCGGTGGGAGTTGGGCGACATGAAAGCAAGGCTGAGGAGGGCCCTGCAGCTGCCGGATGACGATTGGTCGGTTGACAATAATATTATTATTATTAATAATAATGATAATAATAATAATAGTAATAATAATAATTAAGTTATGTTTTTTCTTTTAGTGTATGCATTTTCTTTTATTATATCGGATCTACCTAAGGGAGGAACCTAATGTATGTTTTATTTTTTATTGTATATTTGTATATAATGGATTCAAAAATCTATGTTTGGTCGACTTTAGATTTTTAATTCTTATTTAATATTTTATTTTCATTCTGTCTATTCCTTATTCTCAATATGTCGACGGTTGGAGGTAGGGATTGAGCATTTATGGCAACGAATGGACCATATATTACAACAGATGGTTAATTAGTTGGGACAGATGGATCATATGTTACAATAGACGGTTATTAATAAAAAAAAGGATTGTGAAAAGTCATGACTTTTCGATTATTTAATATGAAAAATGGTTCGTAAATAAATAATAAGAAAATAAATGATAAACACAATTTATAACCGTAAAAAATAGTCATTTAATTTTAATATCTGATGTTAATATTAAATAGGCGACAAGTCATGAATTTTCATCATTTTTGTTTTTAAATCTATTTTTTTTAATTTATTTATTATATAATAAAAAAGTCACCACTTTGAATTAATTAAGGTATATGATGATTGTTAAAAAAGAGATGACAGTCGTGCCTTTTTGTCTGACACATTCAAAACAGTTGATGAATTAAATTCGCCATCTGTTGTGACTGATGAATCAACTGTTAGAAGAAATCAAAAAAGCTCCTTCAACAGATGGTCGATTTGTTGCAACAGATGGTATATCTGTTGTCACGGATGGGTTATCTGATACAACAGATATACAACATGTTGCCACAACTCAATAAAAATGGTTATTATTTATTTAAAAAGATGGTTATTGAAAAGGCGAGAAGTCTTTGATTATTTAGTTGACAAAAAAGTTATTTAAATTTAAGAACTAATTAATAATAATAAGCTGAAAATTCATGACTTGTCACAATAATAAAAAACTCACCAGCTTGATTTAATTAAATCATTTCTTTTCACAGAAAACAATAAGGAAATAAATGATAACCACAATATATAACCTTAAAAAATGATTATTTAATTTGAATAATTGATGTTAATATAAAATAGGCGACAAGTAGTGACTTTTCACTATTTTTGTTTTTAATTTTTTTAATTTATATAATAAAAAATTCATCAATTTGGATTAATGAAAGTATATGATGATTATTAAAAAAGACAGATTATTTGTTACAACAGATGGTATATCTATTGTCATAGATGGGTTATTTGATGCAACAGATATACAATTTATTGCCCCAACTCATTAAAAATGGTTATTATTAAAAGAAATAATTATTGAAAAGGTGAGAAGTCTTTGATTATTTAATTGAGGAAAGAACTATTTAAATTTAAGAACTAATAATAATAAACTGAAAGTCATGATCTATCACAATAATCAAAAAGTCAACACCTTGATTTAATTAAGTCATAACTTTTCACAGTAATCAAAATGTCATCAGTTTGAATGCAATTAATAAAGTAGAAGTGAACAGTTGCGCTTTTTTACCTAACTCATTCAAATTCAATCCTCTATAAATAGGTCTCTCCTTATTCGTTCATTCTACTACACTCTTTTTATTTCTTGCATCTTGTCTTTCATATTACATCTTCAACCATTTTCTCTTTAAAGACCAGATACCTTTTCCCTGACTCAGGTAAGTTTTTTCTTTCTTTTTGTGTAAATCTACCCAATTTGTAGTATACGTTGTATTACATTCAGACTCTTTCTTTACTTGTGTTTTTACATTTTTTGTCAGTTCATGCATGTTCTAGATATGACTGATCCTGTTTGGGACATTGCTATTCTATGCAATACCATGCGGGAACACCAGAGATAGGTTAATGACCTGCAGTGGGAGTTGGGCGCCGTGAGAGCAAGGATGCTCTGAGAGATTCGCAGGCTGAGGAGGCCCTGCTGCTGACGGTTGATGATTGGCCAGCTGGCAATAATAATGATGCTGCTGCTGCTGCTGCTGATGATGATGATAATAATAATAATAATAATAATAATAATAATAATAATAATAATAATAATAATTAAGTTATGTCTTTTCTTTTAGCGTATGTATTTTTATTTTTATTTATATCCAATCTACCTACCTAATGTATTTTATTTTTGTTTAATGAAAAATTTATGTTTCTGTCTATTTGTTCTTCTCAACAAATATTTCGACGATTGGACGTAAGGAATAATTTGTAATCCAGTAGCAATAGCAAGAGTTTTGAGTTTTTTCAAGAGATGGAACATCTGTTGAAACATATTGGTTATCTGTTGGGTTTATGACAGGAGTTGTTTTATGTTGTTCACAACAGACTACTCATCTATTGCAACAGATTACTCCTTTATTGCAATAGATAACGCGTCTGTTGCAACAGATAACTCGTCTGTTGTAATAAAAAATCCATCTATTCGATTCATGTTTTGGGAACTATATAGAACCATAAACATGAATCCAAATTATGAGTCTTTCGTTACAATAGATGACTCATCCGTCGCAACAGATGACTCATCTGTCGTAATAGATGAGTGATTGGTTTAAACAAATGACTCTTATGTTGGATTCATGAAAGGGTTCTATTCACTGTTGAAAAAACAGCAGTAGCAATGTACCCAGATGAAAAATTCAACTAAAAATCATATTTTTACTTATCAAAGTCACCAATGAAGTAATGCCAAAGTAATGTACGAAATAAAACTTGACCTAAAAAATTATTCAAGTAGCAGCAGTAGCGATAAAACAAAAACAATGGTCGACAAGAAGAAAAAGAAGATGATAATGAAGTAGAAGATAGTGATAATGAAGAAGAAGATGATGAATAAAGCAGCAATAACAATGAACAACAAAAATTGTGAAGAGAGAGAAAACAACAGCGGATAAGAAGAGAGAGAAACACGCCTTTTTTCCTCCGTTTTTTGTTATATTAACTAACTTTTAGATCAAAGTGTAAATTTAAAAATTTGTGGGCTATTTTCAAACTTTTCCAACTTTCTTAATCCATGATAAAGTAATTGTCACCTCCACTCAATTATTAAGATTTGAGTCACCTACACCTCATTTTCAAATTCTTTTCTCATTTTTAACTAAATGCTCCTTGTTACATTGTATTGGTTGTTACTGGCTTGTCATCTTTATTCCAGTATATGACTATATCTTTTAAGTTATAGATATAGTCGTATAGCTATATGAATTGATCTTGTTCATATGAACTGAAACAACAACCTGCAGTGTTGGGCCCATGCATAGCACGAGCATTCTTATCTAGCACATATATATATTCTAGTTAGAAGAAGTCCGTACAAAGTATGGACCCAACATCTTATCCTAAATTAATATTATAATAATAACCATATCAATTAATGTGACATCTTTTGAATTTTGAAATTTAAATAAATTTATTTTTCAGAGTAACTTTTGCATATATTTTAAAAATATTTTAAATAATCAATTATTGTGATTTATTATTCAAATATATAATTTTGTTTCATAAATTTAATTTACGATCAAAATTAGACTCTACAAATGTATACATTAATAAAGAGTGTGAAAGAAAAATTCGATGGACCTATATTACTGTTTTTCAGATAATACATGCCGAGTATATGTTATTTTTTGGTCTTAATTTATGCGAAACAAATAGAATGTAGATAATCAATCATATTTTTAATATATTTTTAGATATTTTAATTGGTTAACTATTGTAATTTATAATATTTTTTATGTAGTTTTCAAATAATATATGTTACTCTCCCTTTTTAAATTTTTGTGGCATTGATAGTCAATTATATTTAAAAAATAATATAAGTTTTTAGTCATTGTGATTTATAATACTTTCCTTCTATTTTAATTTAAGTGGCATTGATATAATTTCGAGAGTCAATCAAATATTTTATATCTTTTAAACTTTTTATGTTGTTAATTATTGTGATTCATAGTATTTTTATACTTTTTAAAAAATATATAATAGATTAATTTTCTTTTTAGATATTTTAAGTTGTTAACTATTGTAATTTATAATACTTTTTACGTAATTTTCAAATAATATATGTTACTCTCCTTGTCCAAACTTTTGTAGCATTGATAGTCAATTTTATTTTTTAAATAATTTAAGTTTTAAATTATTATGATTTACAAAACTCTTTCTTCTGTTCCAATTTAAGTGGCATAATGCTTAGATGACCATAATAATTAATTAGAGGTGGTATAGTAAAATCACTATTGAAGCAGCAAAGCAGACATGTCTTAAATGACTCACAACAACTACTTAGAAGTGATATAGCAATTACTATAAAAAATACTTGTGATTTTTTTTAAGTGGGCCTCATATAAGACGTCAAGTTAATTTAACATCAAGAGTTAACTTATCATTTTATATTTGTTTTATATTTTTTTCATAAATATTTAGATGACTTATAATAATTAAGTAGGGTGATATTTAGTAAAATTACGATTGAAGCAGACGAAGTAGACATGTCATAAATTTCTCTTACATTTTTTTAAAAATATTATTAAATTTTTAATATGCATCAATATCTATAATCTATATCTATATTTATATCTATATCTATATCTATATCTATAATCTATAATCTATAATCTATATCTATAATCTATATCTATATGTATAATCTATAATCTATAATCTATATCTATATCTATAATTTATTTCTATAATATATTAAAAGTGTTAAGCTTAGAAAAATGATTTGAATTTTTTGCCCTTCATTAAAAGACTTTTCTTTAGAGAAAATTGTTTTATCACTATTTTTTAAAATTTATTATTTAATTATTTTTTATTATATTAACTAGACTTCCTAAAATATATGGAAATCCTAAAATATATGGTAGGAGAATTAATTAATATTTTTCTTTTACTAAACTTCCTAAAATACATGGGACTCCTAAAATATATGATAGGAGAATTAATTAATATTTTTTTTTTGTACTGTTCAATTAGAAAAATACACCTAAAATAGGACTCTATTAAGAAAATACTTCTATAAATATTGAGATATACGTTAAACTAGAGAACAAATCGATTTGTCTATTGGGAGAATATGATTGATGCTCATCTAACTTGATTCGATTGCATGTCTAGATTGATGGATGCTTGATTTTCCAACCCTCAACTTTTTCACTGTTTTTGTCCGCATAATAAAATTCAACATGTGTGTATATCCATAATCTATAATATATTAAAAGTGTGAAGACTATTAGAAAAGTGATTTGAACTTTTTATCCTTCATTAAAAGACTCTTCTTTAGACAAAACTATTTTTTCACTATTTTTTTAATTTACTATTTAATTATTTTTTATTATATTATCTATAATATATTAAAAGTGTGAATACTATTAGAAAAGTGATTTGAACTTTTTACCCTTCATTAAAGGACTTTCTTTAGACAAAACTGTCTTTTCACTATTTTTTTAATTTACTATTTAATTATTTTTTATTATATTAATTTCCGCTCAGACAAGAATTAGTTAGATCAAAATCGAAGCTTTGTGATCACTATTATATTTTTTTTATAGTTTAATGGTCGTAGATGAATGTCGGTTGGCTTTGAAGAATTTCTTGTGTAAAGGTTAGGTTTAATTGTATTGTTTTGATATCTTTATTATCTTATTATTTTATTTTAATTTACAGATACAAGATGAATGTAGGTCAGTTTTTTTTTTTTATGTAAAGGTTAGGTTTAATTGTATTGTCACAATATTTTTATTTGTTTATTATTTTGTGGTTGTTTACAGTTCGTAGATGAATTTCGATCGGCTTTGAGAAATTTTTATGTGTAAAATTTAAGTTTAATTGCATTGTTTTGATATCACTTTTATTGTATTATTTTGTTTCAGTTTACAGGTGATAGATAAATGTTGGTCGGCTTTGAGGAATTTTTTTATTTAAAGGTTAGGTTTAGTTGTATTATTTTGATATCTTTATTATTGTATCATTTTGTTGTTATTTAAAAGTGGTAGATGAGTGTCGGACGACTTTGAGAAAAATTTTGTATGTAAGAATTAGATTTAATTGTATTATTTTGATGTCTCTATCATTGTATTATTTTGTTGCAATTTACAGATGGAAGATGAATGTCGATCGACTTTTAAAAATATTTTTCGTAAAGATTAGGTTTAATAAATAAATTCTCCATCTTTACATACTCAAAAGATATTAAATTTAATTATTATATTCATCTTTATTATTTAAACACATATCCTATTTAATGTAATATTTGAACTCATTAAAGTGAGGTACACGCGCAAGGCGCGTACATAAACTAGTATATATATATATCTTCTTGGTTTTCATTCAAAATCATTCTTTATGGTCAAAATTTTCGCCCAGACAAGAATAATTAGTTGGATCAAAATCGAAACTTTGTAATCACTATTATATTTTTTCTTATAGTTTACAGGTCGTAGATGAATGTCGGTTGGCTTTGAAGAATTTCTTGTGTAAAAGTTATGTTTACTTGTATTGTTTTGATATCTTTATTATCTTATTATTTTATTTTAATTTACAGATATTAGATGAGTGTGAGTCGGCTTTGAAATTCTTTTTAGGTAAATGTTAGGTTTAATTGTATTATCGTAATATTTCTATTAATTTGTTATTTTGTGGTAGTTTAGTTCGTAGATGAATCTCAATCGGCTTTGAGAAATTTTTATGTGTAAAATTTAAGTTTAATTGTATTATTTTGATATCACTTTTTTATCGTATTATTTTGTTGCAGTTTACAGGTGATAGATAAATGTTGGTCGACTTTGATGAATTTTTTTATGTAAAGGTTAGGTGTAGTTGTATTATTTTGATATCTCTATTATCGTATTATTTTGTTATTGTTTATAGGTGGTAGATAAATATCGGACGACTTTGAAAAAAATTTTGTTTGTAAAGATTAGATTTAATTGTATTATTTTGATCTCTCTATCATTGTATTATTTTATTGCGATTTACAGATGGTAGATGAATGTAGATCGACTTTTAAAAATATTTTTGGTAAAACATAAGTTTAATAAAAAATTCTCCATCTTTATATACTCAAAAGATATTAAATTTAATTATTATATTTATCTTTATTATTTAAATAAATATCCTATTTAACGTAATATTTAAATTGATTAAAGTGAGATGCACGCGCCTAGTATAATGAAATATCGGTATGAGCATCTTGCAAAACCAAAATATTACAATCCACAGTCGCGAAAATCAGGAAAAAAGTAGTAAAATAGTTCGTAATTTGTCCGTTTGAAAAACTTCCTAACAAAACAACATTACACCTCTATACTACACAGGCAAATCCAACAATCGAAGTACTCCCAATTAAAGCCAAAACGCGGCTCACACAAAATATACATCAAACACTGCCAACGCTCGTGCTAAAATCAATCATCACCAGATCGATCCTCATTAATCTCCTCCAGAATCACAACAAGAGCAACTATGAACGCGTAGTCCACGTTCGGGTACACAGTGACACCAAAATTGTCTTTGCCAAGCAGTATACTCTGAGCAGTGTGTTTCCTATGCATTTGGGCAATTATAGTAGAAGTATTTCCAGCATAAATAACACATGATCTTTCAAACCAACTGCCTTCAATTCTGAAATCACAAACATCTTCTTTTGTATTGTGTGCCAAGAAAACATCCAACTTGGTCTTGAATTGAAGAAGTGAAGACTTCTTTACACTAAAGAGAAAATCTTTTGAGTCTGTGCTCTCTCCTCTGTAGACTTGCCATCTTCTATGTGCACTCAATATCTGAAAAACAAAAATATGGAAAAAAAAAAAATTTAATAAATGCCATGATGAATTCCTTTGCATAACTGCACATGAGCGGAGCTAGGTAGGACTGAGTAGTGGCGGACTCAAAATTTAGGAATTGTGAGTGACTCAGAAAGGTTTGAGCATATAAGACGTCCAAAACTTTAAAGTTCTGACTGAAAACCAAAACACCCAACTATCTTCTTGATTTTCGAGTGTTGCTTTGACTTCTATACCAATTTTTATATACTTCTTATATAATCATATCCTATGTTGCTCGGACTCTTCATAAATGTCAAAGTGAGACACCAAAAGTAAAGAGCCTGTGCTACTTAGATTATATCTAATATGCATCGAGTTCAACTGGTACAGAAACACCACAAAAGTGCACATAAGCCCGCCCCTGGGGTTGAGGAATTCAACATAAAATTATAATAATTATACATGATTAAAATCAATTTTTATGCATATACAGTGAATGTTAAATTTCCTTTTTTGACTTCTTTGTGTAGTTTATTTTGATAAATTTGATTTCACTATAGATAAGAACCATTTGTTTTGGGTTTTACCATATTACGACTCTGTCATATAAACTTTTCTCAATAATTTAACCATATTTTTAGTTTTTACCATATTACGACTCGTCATATAAATTTTTCTACATATAGGGAAAATTTACTATACAATTTATAGTGCATGAACTCCTTTATAGTTTTTTCTCAAAAGTAGGTATTTTTATATACATAGTTTTAAAAATTGATCTAATATTACCCAACAATCATCCTATACAAAAAAAAAAAAAACTTAATTGTGCAATTGGTTGAATACTGAGCTATATATTGACCTTGACGAACAAGGTTCAATTCCAGTTCAATTCATATATTTTTTTCTCTGTATCATGTTCTAAAAATCTTAAATTCGCCTATATTACCATACTCTTCATAAGTGTGTAGATAATATTTAGTAAATAAAATTGTAGAAATAACATAAATACCAATCATTTTGGAAGTAATTATTTTCCCTCTCACTTTTTTAATTACTTTACTAATTATTCTCCCTCCCACTTTTTAATTACTTTACTCTCTCTTCCTATTAATATACATAACATACATAGCATTTTATGTATATGTTGAGATTTTTGTAATATGTTTAGGGAGTTGACAATTTTTGTAATATTAAAAATATAAGTTGTGTATTTGTGTAATTTTTAAAATAAAAAATTTAGCAAGATCTAGTAACCCGGCCAGAAAGTCAAATTAGAGTTGAAGTTGAAGTTGTGTTTGACAATGAATATGAACTGAACTATTTTTTAATTTTATGTGAGAAAATTAGAGCGAAAAAGTGAAAACAAATTTTACCAACTTCAGAATTCGAAAATTTTCTAAAAAATTTGTATGACCAAATATGTTTTTTGAAATTCTAACTATGTAAAAAAAAAAAAATATTTTTCATGATCAAAACTCATGACAGTAATGAATAAGATAAATAAGATTACCTTTTGTTGGAAAGTGACAATAGGATTACCAGCAGCATCAAGCAAAACACGTCGATCACGAAGGCTAAACAATTTGCTTTTAACCTTAAAAACGATGTTACCATTAACATCAGTAACTCCAAAAGCACCTTCAGACAACGTCATAAGTTTCCTCACGATGTTCAAATCAACTGGATATGGTGCACAAAATTGTGGACTTATTATTGCAACTTGTTGATTTGCCATCATCTGAGGAGGATAGCTACTTGGTCCACCTCCCATAATTAATTAATTGTAAGAAAACTAGATGATTTTGGGTGAGATTTATTGGAGATTAGTGTCTGAGTTTTGGTTTGGCAATTGGAAGTAATTTTATAGTGGAAATTTTTGTTGATTAATTAATGATGAAGAAAAGAAAAGTGGGAGGATGATGAGGAATTTTGGAATTGTTCTTTAGTCGGCGATGCCAAGATGTGTAAGAAGATATATTCGTGTATTATTTTAATCTACGTATGCGTAATATTTCACATTGATAGAATGTTACGCGTTCAAATAATAAAAAATATTTTCTTATAAAAATATAAAATGAAATTGCAACGAATAAATTTCATCTATATAATAGTAATACATTTTATGTAATTTTATTTAGGGAGAAGATAAAAATATCATTTTGATACAAAAAAATACCACCAAAATAGCCATTGAATTTGATATTTCCCTTTTTAGCCTTTTTAACTTTTTTTGGGGTGATAACAATTCTTTTGCCTTTTCGGCTGCTTCTTTAGTTTTTGTTATAAAACAATAAACAACAAAAAATAAAGAAGAAGAGTAGAGAGAATAGAGAGAGTAATTGTTATTTCTCTCGAAGGATGAATAAACTCTTCTATGTATAAGGAAAATTTACTCCTAGTTTCTGAGTAAAAGACAGATACTTCAAATCCTAATGGATATCAAGTAGATCTTGAAAGATCTTGATAGACATTCACAACAACTGATATATATTAATATCATAACACTCCCCCTTGAATGTCTAACAATACGCATATAGGCTTCCTCATTAAAAACCTTACAAGAAAAACCTAGTGGGACAAACCTCGTAAGGAAACAAAAGTACAACATGTATTAGCTCCCCCTAATAAGAACAACCTTGAATCTTTGCATTTCGATCTTGTGCACCATCTTCTTGAAAGTTGCAGTTGAAAGAGACTTGGTGAATAAATCAGCCACATTGTCACTTGAATAAATTTGTTGTACATTAATATCACCATTCTTTTGGAGCTCATGTGTATAGAAGAGCTTTGGCGAAATGTGCTTCGTTCTATCTCCTCTTATGAATCCTTCTTTAAGTTGTGTTGTGCATGCTGCATAATCTTCATATAAAATCGTAGGTATTTTGTCACATTTCAAGCCATATTTTTCTCGAATGAGATGTATTGTGGACTCAACCACACACACACTCGGCTTGTTTCATGAATAGCTATAATCTCAGTATGGTTCGATAAAGTGGCTACGATAGACTGCTTTGTTGATCTCCAAGATATGACAGTACCCCCACATATGAATACGTAGCCTGTTTGAGACCGAGCTTTATGAGGGTCAGATAAGTACCCAACAGCATAACCAACAAGATCGGAACTGCATTCTTTAGAATAAAATAAGACCAAATCGATAGTCCCTTTTAGATACCGTAATATGTTTTTGATCCCATTCCAATATCTTCTAGTATGAGCAGAACTATACCTTGCTAACAAATTAACTGGAAAGGCTATATCAGGCCTTGTAGTATTTGCAAGATACATTAGTGCACCAATTGCATTAAGATATGGTATTTTAGGACCAAGGAGTTCCTCATTCCTTTTTTGAGGTCGGAATGGATACTTATTCACATCAAGTGATCGAACAACCATCGGAGTACATAATGGATGTGCTCCATCCATATAGAATCGTTTCAACATCTTTTCTGTGTAGACATATTGATGGATAAAGATACTGTTTGTCAAATGCTCAATTTGCAAACCAAGATACAACTTTGTCTTTCCGAGATCTTTCATCTCAAATTCTTTCTTTACGTAATCAATTGTCTTTTGAAGCTCTATTGGTGTTCCAATAAGGTTTATGTCATCGACATAGGCAACAAGTATAACAAACTCCGACGTTATTTTTTTTTATGAAAACACATGGGCAAATTTCATTATTCGTATAACCTTCTTTTGAACTATATGCTTTCGGCAGTTTAAATCCTTCAGAAATTTTCATGTATATCTCATTATCAAGTGATACATATAGATAGGATGTTACCACATCCAACAATTGCATTTCAAGTCTCTCATGGACAGTGAAACTAATAAGATAACGCAATGTTATTGCATCCATAACTGGTGAATATGTCTTGTCATAATCTACACCAGGCCATTGTGAGAAACCTTATGCAACAAGGCGTGCCTTATACCTTTGTATTTTATTTTTCTCATTTCTTTTTCGTACAAAGAACTATTTATAGCCAATAGGATTAACACCATTATGTGTTTGAGCTGTAGGTCCAAAAACTTCACGTTTAGCAAGTGAATTCAATTCAGATTGAATGGCTTCTTGCCATTTTGGCCAGTCATTTCTTTGTCGACATTCTGTGACAGATAGAGGTTCAAGATCCTCACTATCTTGCATGATTTTCGTTGCAACATTATATGCAAAGACATAATCCACTACTATTTCAGATCAATTCAAATTAGTTTCAACATCACTTGAATATATGGATAGTTCCTCATTTTCTTGAGTCTCAGGCTCATTAATTCCTTCAGGAATATCGACATTTCTCAAATCTTAAACTTCCATATGAGGATCTTTCGTAGTGTCATCTTGACCATTTGTTTTTCCTTTTCTAGGATTTCAATCCTTAGAACCTAATGGTCTATCACGCTTTAAGCGTGCTTTAGATTCATTAGCTATGACACTAGTGGATGGTCCTTTAGGGACATCAATACGAATTGGGATATTCTTTGCAGAAATATGTGATTTAGTGATCCTTTTCAAATCTATAAATGCGTCCGACATTTGATTTGTAATTTTCAGCAGATGAATAGTCTTTTATACTTCTTGCTCACAAATAGAAGCAAGTCGATCGAGGTGAGATGGTGATGGATTTTTTCATAAAATTTATCTTTTGATGTCACTATCTTCTCCCCCTAATTTTGGAAAAACTATCTCATTAAACAGACAATCTGCAAATCGAGCAATGAACATATCTCCCGTTAATGGTTCAAGATGGCGAATAATCAAGGATGATTCAAACCCAACATAAATTCCTAACCTTCTTTGGAGGCCCATCTTGGTGCGATTTGGTGGTGCTATAGACACATATACCCCACACTAAAAAATTCTCAAATGAGATATATTAGGCTCTTGATCCAAAACCAATTGGAATGGAGAAAATTTATGATAATTTATCGGTCTAAGATGAATAAGTATTGCATCATGCAAAATTGCATGACCCCAAACAGAAGTGGACAACTTAGTTTTCATAAGAAATGGTCTTGCTATCAACTGTATACATTTAATTAATGACTCGGCAAGACTATTTTGAGTGTGAACATGTGGTATAGGATGTTCCACTCTTATCCCAATCGATAAGCAACAACAATAATAACAACAAACCCAGTGTATTCCCACATAGTGAGGTCTGGGGAATGTAAGATGTACACAGTCCATACCTCTACCTCTAAAGAAGTAGAAAGGCTGTTTTCGATAGACCCCTGGCTCGAGACACGAAAAACTAAACAAATTCATAGTAAAGCATGGAACAAGATGGCATAACATAAATACGATACCCACCAGTAATAGAAAATAGAGAAAGTAAACAGATTCATAATAAAGCATGAAATAAGGTATCATAACAAGAATAATACCCCCACCAAGTAATTCCCTACACTAGCGACCCAAACTGAC
>NC_061120.1:183707892-183780230 GCF_002878395.1 Capsicum annuum | reverse complement strand
ACCTCGTAAAATCTAATAGAGTAGCCCCTTTTTTATTTCTTTCCCTAAAACCAAAACCACCATACACATCACCAAAGCCTCCCGGTAACGCCCCGATGTGCCCATTAAAATCTCTTGTTACAACAATTTTCTTCGAGCTAGGCACGCCTCTCACCACCTCATCCAAAGCCTCCCAAAACCGCATCTTCTTCTCCCCATCCAAGCCCACTTGTGGCATATAAGCACTACACATGTTTAGGGTAAACCCCCTAATGACCGACTTAATAGTCATCAACCTATCGCTGATCCTCTTTACCTCTACTACCTGACCACTAATCTCTTTATCTACTAAGATGCCAACTCCATTCCTACGCCTCTCGCTCCCAGAGTATCAAAGCTTGTAACCATCCACATCCTTAGCCTTAGACCCTACCTACTTGGTCTCTTGAACACACGCAATATTAATCTTCCTTTTTCTAAGAATCTTCACAAGCTCTATGGACTTACCCTGAAGAGTCCCTATATTCCAAGACCCAACCCTCAGCCTACCATCTCTATCCACACGTCTTTCTCTACCGCCCCTGAGTCCAAACCTTGGCCTCCCTCCCACTCCGCCCTTTCCTCTTCCCCCGCCCCTATAACAGCCCCCTGCCCTAACCCCCTCGGACATGGCCCTATCCAACCATCAACGCCTATCGCCACTACTACAAGAAAATATAAGAAAATATAAACAATGGTAGTAACAAAGCAGGAGCAGAAAAGACAAGGCTCACACAAATTGGAAGAAATAATCAAGAAACAAAACTAAACTCAAATAGAGAGAAAAAACAAAACCAAGGTAAGGACAAAACTAATAGTAAGAAATAGAGCACACTAATGGCCTGACACTAAGGACAGCCAAACAAATAATAGGGGGCGGTGCAAGTCACAAATATACTATAGCAGACACGCAAGTCAAGATATAGGAGATAATACGATAAATAATATAAAGCAACATAAGAGGTGACACTAATAAATCAACAACAGAAAAAGGAAGGTACCAGTAAAGTAGATGGAATAATCGCGGAAAAAGTCTACCCCAAAAATTAATACTAAGTCAAGCGATGTACTAATCCGGAACATAACTCAACAACAATCTCCAAACAAAGCATCCAGACACTACTACCCACACAAGAAACAGGAAGGGTGTAAAAATGTGAAACAGAAGCCATAACAAGAGACAGGGACACGACAGCAAAATAATATACAGGAAATCAAAAACTGACTGAAGTGGCTAAATGCCTAAAAGTGTAGATGTCACCGGTACGCCTGCTAGCTGCTGGTCCCGTCAATTTGATGTCAAAAATCTTTGTAGGAGTAAGGTCGCTGGTAAAAGAACTGCTAGTACGTTTCCCGAGTATCACTAGGGAGTCACCGGAGTAACGCTGGAGAGCCTTCTGCAATCTTGCCGGGATCTGGACGTCTTCTAAACCGAACCACCTGTTTGACCTACCTATTTTGCCGCAGGTGAAACCTCTCACTGTTGCCGGCGAGGAGTCGACGGGAATCGTGGTTCCACCGACGACTGGAGCGACGAAACCAGAAGGGAATTTAGGGGGAGGAGGGGCGAGTACAAAGAGAAACTGGGGGTGAGGGAGATCTAGGGTGGGAGAGAGGTTCAACCTTACCTTTTCCGGCTCAATCGACGCCATCGCCGGCGTCAAAAGCTGCCGGTCAGTCTGGGTGAAGCGTGAAGGTGAGCGTTAAATGTTAAAGGTGACCGTTAAGCAATAGTCATTAAATGCTTGGGATGGAAATTTTGTAGCATTAACAAGACGAATAGACTTAATTTGATTATAGAAAACTGTGCCCATAATTATATAATTTGTGCCAATGATTTTGCAAATGTCAAGTTGCGAGATAACAATAGGCATACATGAGATCATCTAGATGAAGCAGCTATTAAGACCATAAAGTATCTAAACGAGCCACTAGGTGGGTGAATAGGTCCACAAATATCCCCATGTATGCGTTTCAAGAACACGGGGGACTCAATCCCAACTTTTGTTGGCGATGGCCTCACAATCAGCTTGCCTTGACAACAAGCATTACATGAAAATTCACCATTCGAAAGAACCTTCAAGTTCTTTAATGGATGCCCATTTGAATTTTCTATGATTCGTCTCATCATTATAGATCTAGGATGTCCCAGACGATTATGCCAAAGTACAAAAGTATTGGAATTAGTAAACTTTCGGTTTACTATAGAATGTGCCTCAATTGCACAAATCTTTGTTCAATACAGGCCAAAAGATAAAGCAGGAAACTTTTCTATAACACATGTCCGCCCAAAGACATTCTTGGTGATACCAAGATATTTAAGATTCATCGCATCAATAGTCTTGATATGATAACCATTTTTACAGATATCTTTAAAACTCATCAAGTTTCTCCGAGACTTAGGAGAAAACATGACATTATTTATGATGAGTTTTGTTCCCTCGGGCAAGATTATAATGGTTTTTCCGAAGCCTTCAATCAAATTAGCACTACCAAAAATTGTAGTAACATTAATCTTGCCCATGTTTAGATTAGAGAAATATTTTTCGTCTTTAAATATCGTATGTGTATTGTCAGAATCAATCAAACAAATATCTTCATAATTGGACAACTTACTTTAAAAATTATTCATATCTTCAAATAAAAAAAATATACATAAAATAATCATTATATAAAGTGAAAATCATTGATAAATGATTAATTACCTTTTATTTAAGCAATTAGTTACACAAGAATACAATAATATTTTATGTAAAAATGCATGGCCACCACTGCACTTAAAAATATTTTATTTTATTACAATTAGTTACATAAAAATATAAATGCATATAAATATTTTATTTTATTACAATTAGTTACATAAAAATATAAATGCATATAAGGTAATTGGGAGAGTCATGTTCAACCATTGACAAACAATGTGTGTTGATTCGGTCTGGTAACTTGGTAGAATGAAGTATTATTCCAACCTATCTTCATTAATTTAAAATAGGAAAAAAATAACGAGGAGTTCCATAATAACAAAGTATATTATACCACTGCAGGGCCTTTACTTTATTGAACATAATATATTAAAATAGGAAAAAGGAACAACGAGTTCCATATAATAACCAATATTAATATTATTGTTGTAGTTAGGCGTCTTTGAAGATGAATATTAATTGTATCATTTTTTTAATAAATAATGACAAAATTAAAATTCAATTCAATTCAATAATAAATAACAATAACATAATTAAACTAATTAATCAATACTAATCAAAAACTAATAATCATGCAAATAACTACTTTTACATGATTTTTATTCACTAACTCTTATCAACAATAAAAAAAAATTAAAAATCACTCATTCTTCCATGTTTACGGAGCCATCACCTATCAAGTGGTCAATCTTTCTTTCAGGGTGCTTAAAGAAGTCTATTACATCCAAGCTTGTGATGTCAACATTATTTTCAGAGAGAAAGTTAGCCTCGAAATTTCTCTCTTTCTTCTTTAGTGATACTTGATAAAGATCAACCAAGTGCTTAAGAGCACGACAGTCACATGAATAATGTCCTTTTTCACCACATCGAAAACAAGTAATTGCTTCACGTTTCTCATCTTTCCTCTTTTTGTTCGATGAATGATTAACACCCAGAACAAGGTTTCTTTTTTGGTTATCACGACCACGTCCACGACCAGGGCCGCGACCTTTTCCACGCCTAACATGCTGAGCATGCACATCATTCACCTCAGGAAATGATGCAAATCCAATAGGTCAATTCTCGTGATTTTTCATCAACAAATTATTTTTTTGTTCAGCCACGAGAAGATGAGAACTCAATTTAGTATACTTCTTGAAACCTTTTTCTCGATATTGCTACTGTAATAGCACATTCGAGGCATGAAAAGTGGAGAGCTTCTTTTCCATCATATCGTCATCATTGATCGTCTCTCCACGTAGTTTCCATTGAGAAGAAATTCTGAACATGGCAGAATTGTATTCATGAACAAACTTATAGTCTTGAAACCTTAGATACATTCACTCATATCGTGCTTTCGGGAGGATGATCATCTTTAAATGGTCAAACCTTTCTTTTAGGCTATTCCACAATACGAGTGGATCCTTAGTAGTAAAGTATTCAATTTTCAGTACTTCATCAAGATGATGACGCAAGAAAATCATAGCCTTAGCACGATTTTGACTAGATGCTGTATTTTCTTTCTTTATGGCGTCTTCAAGACCCATAAAATCTAGGTGGATTTCAGCATCCAGCACCCATGAAATATAGTTCTTGCCCGAACTTTGAAGGGCAACGAACTCACACTTCGTAAGATTGTTAGACATATGACAAAGGAAAACAAATAATACCTTAGCCTTCAAATTTGAAACGGTAGAGTCTCGTGCTGATAACGTGTTATAAAACAATAAAGAATAAAGAAGAAGAGTAGAGAGAATAGAGAGAATAATTGTTATTTCTCTTGAGGGATGAATTACAATGAAGAAAACCCTTCTATTTATAGGGGGAATTTACTCCTAGTTTCTGAGTAGAAAACAGATACTTTAAATCCTAATAGATATCAAGTAGATCTTGAAAGATCTTGATAGACATTCACTACAACTGATATACATTAATATCATAACAGTTTCTCTGTTTTCTTATTTTTTTAAAAACTTTTTTATTACAATTATCTTTTAAAAGAAAAATCACTATTCCTTTTCATTTTTTTTCTTTTCTGCAATTTTTTTAAAAGAAAAAAATGTATTTTGTCACTAATTTATTTTTTCCCTTTATTTCAAAGAACAATTAATCAATTTTTTTTAAAATTCTATCAAAACAAAAAATAATCAATAATTATAAAAATTGAATTATTATTGTATCAAAGAATCTTTTATTTTTCAAATACATATTTGATATCAAATATATAAATACATATTTTATAAAAATAATAATACAATTTATATACACATTATAATATAGTTTCTATACACATTCTACACAATATTTAACTACAATAATTATTTAGATACAAATTCTATACAACATTTATGCAGTTTATATACATCCTATACATCTACATATTCTATACCATAATTATACAAATTCTATACAGATTATATATATATATATATATATATATATATATATATATATATATATATAAAATATATTCTATACAATACTTATACGATTTTTTTTACACATTTAAATACAACAATTATATAATTTTTATGCACATTCTTTATGACCTTTGGCTACAATTATTATTTGGATGTGTATTTTATACGACAACTATAGAGTTTTTATGCACATTCTATGCATACATATTTTATACAACTATACAGTTTTAATACACATTCTATATATTTTTTATCTATATTTTCTACATATACATATTTGATATAACTATACAATTTCTATACATTATCGCATATAGATACATATTCTTTACAATAACTATAACATTTTTATACAATCGTATTTAATTGTTATTTGTAAACACATTTTGTACAGTTTCCATACATATATCTTATATTGATACATATTCTATTTAATATTTATATATTTTTTATGTAATTATATTTAATTATTATTTGTTTAAAATGAAAAATAGATTTATTTTAGTTAAAAATTTTATAGCAAAACAAAAATAACTGAAACATTTTGAAAAAAGAATTGAATGGCCCAAATTGAAAAAAATACTGAAAATGGCCAAAATGGCCCTACAGGAGCTACAATCCATGGCATTACATGACAATGCTTAGGCCGAGTGGTCATATATTGTCAACTAGCCCAAACATGCACTACTTCTTTTGAGATTTGTTATTTGGTGTCTTTTTCCCTTTTATTAATGGAATAGAGAGTGTAGAATATATGCTGATGCTATTTTTATAAAGATAAAAAGTTCTTTTTAATTGATTTTAGTTTAAGAAAAAAAAGAGCGTAAGCTATATCTTTTTCATTTTAGATAGTTTATTTAGAATCATAAATTTAATTCCTAAATATTTTTTAATACTTTCATTTAAATCTCTACCACGAAATTCAACCCCAACCTAAAACTTGACCAGGGATCTGCTATGTGACCCAAATTTTGACTAAGATCACGATCTGAAATTTGACTATGGATTTGACTGTGACTCGACTCTCGACACCAGAGAACGACCTCGATCGAAACCTGACTCCTGACCTCGATCCCTATGGAACCTAACATACATTGACATGACCCGACCAAAGTTCGATCTTGATCCAAATTCTGACTCCGATCCTAAACACGATTTTCGAAACCTGACTACGACCTCAATTCTGACCCTGACTATCAATGGCCCAACTATGACCCCAACCTCGATTGGGTTCCAACTCGCAACTATGACCTCGACTCGTATAAAACATGATTTCCTAGCTCGACTCAGGCCCAACCCGTAACTAGGTGATGATCTCTAAGCGACATTAAAATTATGTGTAGTTTAACATAATTAGGTCAATTATTAGTTTCAATTAGCAGAGCCTTAGTAATATCATATTATTTAATTTCCACTATCTTGAGGCTATAATTTATTCTAAATGTTTATGAGCTTGTCGTGGTAGGACAATACTTATTATATTTATTTCCTACTAATTTGACTACACTGTTAATCATATCTAAGTTGCTAATTACATTACATTCTCCAACATATAAAGAAATAAAAAGGTGATAGAGAAAATTTAAGATAAATACTAAATTTGTTTTTCTTGTAGTTTTATCTAATCTTGAACTTGCACGCCTAGAGCATTATTGACATTACTTAATTTAAAATTGTTTCTTCATTGAAGAATGGGTGACAATACAAAATCCTTGTTGAACATAACTTGCATTGAAAATCATCAATATAAAACATCGCAACTTTAAACATTAATCACTTGACTAATTTCAAAATCCTGGTCATACAAGAATATTGATTAAATATATGAGGAAGAAGAAAGGGAAAATCAGGATGGGGGGCTAATCAATTATCAGGACTTCAAATTTACTTATATGATTAGAACTGTCACACCTCTTTTTAACCAAAAGATTATGATTTTAAGGTTTGAAAGGGATTTTTTCTGTTAAGCGATTAAAAAATGAAAATTTATTTCGAAAAGGATTATTTACATTTAAACTCAGAGTCACCACTTGACATGAATCAGGTGTGCCAAGTCACCTTTGAAAAATTCTTTTTAAAAATGATTTGACTCTTTAAAATTAGTTTGCTAACAGAGATTCCGGTAGAATTTTGTTGACCGAGGGGAAGGTGTTAGGCACCCCTCGATCCCATGGTTCGGCCAGGGTCGCTTCATGGAGTATATCGGCTAGTACGACAATACAGAATGCATAAACCACATAAAACACGCAAGCCAAGAAACCAAAAAAATCAAACAAATTCAAAACCAAAATAATTTCTAGTCCGAATTATACAATACCAAAAGTAGAAAAATGTGGAAATGTAAATCCTATTCTAAACTAATCCTAGACTATGCTTTACCCGACGTCTCGAGCCTTCATCACGAACGTCCTCCTGGTACAGGATACTTCGGGGCATTCCCTGATAACAAATAACCTCGGGGTATTTCCCAGCTAAATGAATACATTTTTTCAGTGCAAGAAAATCAAACCATTCAACAAAATCTCAAACATTCAACAAAATCACGAGTCCTAAACTTTGTCTACCCAACCTACATTTGCCTATCAATTGTCGGCCTAAACATGATATTATCGATGTTTGCCAGATTTGATATCTATTCCAAATTAACAATCAACAATGAACCAAAACAAATCATATTTGCCCTTTATTGATTTTCAATTCCCACCTTTCATTCTATTCTCAAATTACCGGTTTCTCTTTCAAATCAAAATTAATCAAATCATATCCAATTTTCTCATTCGAATGCATTCAACCCATTCAACATAATTCTAATAATTCCACATGATCACAATAACACATATTCAGGGGAACTAACGATGAATCAGCACCACACAACTCTTCACCGCCAATACGAATCACATAACATACAAAACATTCAATCCATAACATCGAATATCATTAATAAGAAAATAAAAAGGGCAAAGATTAGAAATAGACCTCAATTTGAAGCTTTTGAAGAATATTACTCGATAAAATAAAGAAAATTCGCTTCCGATAACTTCAACTCAAACCTCAACAATGAACCTGTCTAACTCAGAAATAAGAATCGCAAAATAAGGAGATATGGACCAGATTTTGACGAACCCACCCAACCCCGAACTAAAAAAAATCATGAGAATAAAAGAAATCTGGACCAGATTCTGATGGGTTGGACGAAATCGAAAGCAAATCAAAGTTTGCTTGACTGTTTTGTGTCGTCGTAACTTCGGTAAGCTCCGACGATGACTGGAAACGATGAAGTACTAGCTTCAACGTATTCCAATGAGTTTGAACGGATTTGGGATAGCTTTGATGCATTTTCGGCGAATCTATCACCGGAACAATAACCAACACCCAAAACCCGTGTTTCCTATCTCTCACTGTGTTACCCTCTCTCTATTTTTCCGTATGTGTGTGTATTATTCTGTGTGTTCAATTAAATTATGGAGAGTGAAGGCGAGTATATCGTCCTTTTCCTTTCTTTTCAGTGAGGTGTGAGTGTGTATATATCTCCTAAAGAAAGAGCAAAAAATGTGAATAAAAGGGGTAGGGATAGGGGGCACGTGGGGTAGGGGTAGGGTGGTGATTTGTTGTTAAAATTTTATTGAAGGGAGTGATTAATTTTGTTATCAAAAGAATATTGGGGATTGAGTTTGTTAGGGGTTTGTTATTTTATCTTTTAGTGGGAAAATTATCACATGATTGAGGGTACACATTAGAATAAGATAAATAGGTGGAATTGATTTTTGGGAGGGGCAAAATTACGTGTATACATTACGCCCCCTTTAGATGTAAACACAAAGTGTTTTCAGACAAAGCAGTAGAAAACAAGATAGAATTTTGTCCTGAGCATTATTTAGAAGAACGAAACAAAAGGAAGAAGGGCAATCGAGTCTTCATTTTGGACATTCTACCTGTCTTAAGTTATGTGAGAGTCAAGTCACAGGTATCTCAAAGGATTGAAAGAAAAGAAGTATATCGAGTTGGAGAGTCGAGTGAGGTCCCGTCGAGGTTTCAATTCGTGACTCTGTCATTACATTAAAAATAAAATTGCAAGTTAAAAAGAGAACTGAAATTACACAAGTCCTATCTATGCAGCTTCTTTTGGACTCTTGACTTGAGTTTTTGATGCTTTCAAAATTGACAAAAGATCTGATCTTCTTTGGGTTGAACTTGAGAATACATTTTTTTTCTATACAAAATTTAATGTTGGAGATGAACTCACAAATTGACCATGTTCTGTTAGTAGTACTTCTAAACCTTAATCCTGAATTTGAAAATCTTCACCTTATTCTTTAGGTGGGCACCTGACTTACAATTTCTTCACCTTGTTGCTTGACTTTCAATTTCATTATCCTATTCTCCAAGCAGGCTCCTGACTTGCTATTTTGATATTTTGATTTTCAATTTCACCGCCCCGTTCTTCGGGCGGGCTCTTGACTTGTAATTCCTCACTTTATTTTCTTTCAATTGATTCACCTTGTTGCTTGACTTTCAATCTCTTAACCTTGTTACTTAACTTTCAATTTCTTTACTGTGTTCTTCAGGCGAGCTCCTGACTTGCAATTTTATCATCCTATTCTTCAGATGGGCTCCCGACTTGCAATTTCATCATCCTGTTCTTCAGGCGGGCTCCTGACTTGTAATTTCATCACCCCGTTCTTCAGGCAGGCTCCTGACTTGCAATTTCATCACCCTGTTCTTCAGGCGGGCTCCTAACTTGTAATTTCATCACCCTGTTCTTCAGGCGGGCTACTAAATTTCCATTTCATCACCTTGTTCTTTAGGCAAGATCCTGACTTGCAATTTTCATCACTCTGTTCTTCAGGCGGGCTCTTGGCTTTCAATTTTATCACCATGTTCTTTACGAGGGCTCTTGACTTGCCATTTCATCACCCTATTCTTCAGGCGGGGTCCTGGCTTCCAATTTTCATTACTCTATTCTTCAGGCGGGCTCTTGACTTTCAATTTCATCACTCTATTCTTCAAGCGGGCTCTTGACTTGCAATTTCATTATCCTGTTCTACAGGCGGGCTCCTGACTTGCAATTTCATCACCCTGTTGTTTAAGCAGGCTCCTGACTTTCAATTTCATCACCCTGTTCTTCAAGCGGGCTCCTGACTTGTATTTCATCACCCTGTTCTTCAGGCGGTCTCCTGTCTTTCAATTTCATCACCCTATTTTTTCGGTGGGCTCCTGACTTGCTATTTCATCACCCTGTTCTTCAAGCGGACTCTGACTTGCAATTTTATCACCCCGTTCTTCAGGCGTGCTCCTGACTTTCAGTTTCATCACCCTGTTCTCCAGGCGGGCTCCTGGCTTTCAATTTTATCACCCTATTCTTCAGGCGGGCTCCTCACTTTCAATTTTATCACCCTGTTCTCTAAGCAGGCTCCTGACTTGCAATTTTCATCGCCCTATTCTTTAGGCGGGCTCCTGACTTTCAAATTTATCACTCGTTCTTTGGTGGACTCCTGGCTTGCTATTTCATCACCATGTTCTTCAGACGGTCTTCGGATTTTCAATTTTATTACCCTGTTCTTCAGGCGAGCTCCTAACTTTCAATTTCATCACCCTGTTTTCAGGCGGGCTCCTGACTTGCTATTTCATCACCCTGTTCTTCAGGCGGGCTCCTGACTTTCGATTTTATCACCCTATTCTTCAGGCGGGCTCTTGACTTGCCATTTTATCACCCTGTTCTTCTGGCAGACTCCTGACTTGCAATTTCATTGCCCTGTTCTTTAGGCCGGATCCCGACTTACCATTTCATCATCCTGTTCTTCAGGCTGGCTCCTGACTTTCAATTTCATCACTCTGTTCTTTAGGAGGGCTCCTGACTTTTAATTTATTACCCTGTTCTCCAGGCGGGCTCCTGACATCAAAATCTAAACTAGAATAAAAATTATCCCATACAAAGATTATGATAAATAAAGATTTCATTTTCCAGCAAAATAAAGTCTCATTTTGCTAGGAGGGTCCTAAGTAAAGTTCCTAATAACAGGAATTACATTTTTTTTTCCCCAGTTTATCATCAAAAGTTTTTGCGAGTGTGAAACCTAATCACAACTACTTGCAACAATGCATAATTCAAATATAAATCATGATTTTAATCAACAAATGTACCCTTTTGAGAGTACTTCCTCTCTTAAGAGTGAAAGTGAAAGATTCTTACAAAAAGTTTATTTTTTAGGATTAAAGGCTTAAATTAGGATGTGCACCTCCTAGCCACGAGACATGAAAGAACCAAATTAGAGAATGTGCCTCTTAGGGGTACAAAATGATGAGTTTTACCATGATTATGATTACCAAACCTGTACAGCAACACTGCTCTTGCATTTGCAGAAACGAGGAATTGCACCTCTGGATATTTGCGCTTTGAAGCCTTTGATTAAAAGGCAGCAACTGTTCCTATTTCATACAAAGAAAACTTGTGAGTTTAAAATAGGGTGGTTGGCTTGCGGCTTTGGCCTTGGAGGCAGTTTCTCTCGCACTTGTCTTGCTGCACCATTGACCCAAACTTAGATCAGTAAAAGTGAATCAGAAGCAAGCACAGTATCTCCATTTTTCTATGTCTCTTTGATAGATCCTTCGAACCTTGGTATTTTCTTGATTCCTCAAACTTGTTTTCTGAAAAAACTTCCTGCTTGTCTTGTTTCGACTTTCAATCAAGTTTCTTTCATGTGCTGGCCTTTTGTCTTACTTTGTGCAATTAAAGAAGTTGGTAGCCAGTTTTGAAATCCTTTCTCATTTGTTTTGACATGGACTTGACTCCAAGACAAAGAGAAAAATGGCAATGATTTTTATTTGGATAACTGACTCATAAAAAAACAAAAATAAAAATATAAAGAAGAAAGAAAAGACAATGAATGTCTCCATCTGAAATGAAGAAAAGAAAAGATTTATCTAAAAATGACAGTTAACTCTGATGATTATGACATGCATTTGAATTAAACTGTTTGGTCTTTCTATCCAAACTCTCACAAATTGTTTTTGAGTTAATGGCCTTGAAATTGAGTTGCTTTCTTAGGTCAATTGCACTTATAGACCTCATTCGGCTAGTGACACCTTGAAGGTTTTTTGTCATCAAGCCTCTCTTATTTTCTTTCTCTCAGATCACCATTGCCCTATGGTGTCCGTGATAGATTTCACCAATGAGACTCTCCTATTTTCATTTCTCTCAACTTAGAATCGTCTTATAGTGCCGTGATGGTTTTCACCGATAAGACTCTCTCATTTTTATCTCTCTCAACTTACTATTGCCTTACGGTGCCCGTGGGGTTTTTAACTGATAAGACTCTCTCATTTTTATTTCTCTCGAGATTTCTTATGCTGAGGAATACAAGTAGTACCCAAAATGCATTATCATATACGTTGCGTGCTTAATCTTATCATTCTCAAAGATTGATCTGAAGGTCTTTGTTTAGTTGTAACTTGGATTTTGGATAGAGTTAGAAAGAAAGGATGACATGAGCCCCAACAATACTTGAAGTGGGGTAGAACTTACAACTTTTGGAATCAACTCAAACAATGAGGATTAACTCATGCCTCAGTTTTTTTTACTGGGCGATTCTAAGTTGTTTACTTGATTTGACCGAACCCCGAGTAAGGTAGCCTGCGTATATCACCCCTGAGAGAGGAAAATGAGGTCTCACGTAGTTTCGACAACTTATTCTTTGTTTGATTCTGATTTTCTTTTTTTCTCTTTTATTGACTTTTTTTTCTATGGAATTTTTTTTCTGACTCTTTTTCTTGACACTTCTTTTTTCTTTCTTTTTGGACACATTTTTCTCTTTTTTTTGTTATGGACTTTTTGACTTCATTTTTTTGCTCGACACTTTTTGGAAACTTTTCGACTCTATCTTGATTCCAAAATAGGGATATGAAAGAAAATAAAACCAAAGCTCAACGGGGTGAACAAAGAATGACACAATGTTTGGATAGCAAAATAAAATGCTTTTGTCATATCAATTCTTAAAAATGCAAGTACAGATCATGCAATATGAAAGTGAAAGTTGAAAATCATTTTTGACACTTTGACAACACTAACTTTAACTGAACATGTGTGCCACTTCTTCTTCTATACTTGTCAAACGTACAACTCCACCTTTGTTGTACATCTCTCACATCGAATGACTCACACTTTCGGGGAGCTGGTTACCTTTCTGTTTCTCTTGATATAGGAGTGTGCATACACTGTTTGACCTAATTAAGACATGTCTTTCAATTGATGACCAAGTTATTCTTGTGATTCTAAAAAATAATTGCCTTAATTTTCAAAGAAGGCTTCAACATGGTCATCAGATGTCTAACTATTTCTTAGATGTTCTTTTTTTCTAACTTTAGCCCTCTGATTCAATGTTTCATGATTAAACTGGATTTTAAGATTTGGCTGAAAATTCCACAAGCATGTCATATTACTAAAATCAACATAAAATGTATTGTATAAAGAAGACAAACAAACAACTTAAAATAAGACAAAAGTTAAAAGGGACACTATATTTTGCTGAAAGAAAATATAGAAGGGTTTAAAATAAATGACAAAGAAACAAAACAAGATAGATTCTGAATTACAAATCTGAAATAGTTTAGAAAACAGAAAGAAAAATAAAATAAAATACCAACAATCCTTCCTGGTAAGTAGAGGAGTGACTTCCCAATTGCTGAGCTTGATATCTTAGCCACTGAGTTACATATCATCGTGACGAGCTTTCACCAGATGTCAATGTTCTGCACCACAATCAATTTATCTTGAATCATCTTTTCAATTTCTTCTTTCAAATCCTGACAATCTTTAATACTATGACCTTGAACATTAGAATGATACGCACATCGTACATTAGGATGAAAATTTCTTGAATGCAGATTAAGACTGTGCCCAAGGACAGGAGTGATCATGCCTCACTGTACCAATCTCTGAAATAAACTGGCATACGACTCTCCAATTAGTGTGAAACTATCAGTAGGCTTCTGCCTCTTTCATTGTTTGACTTGGATTGAACACCGAGCCTAGAAGGGCTTTGATATATTTGTGGAGTTGGAGGGTGACTCTAAGGCGTTGGTGCATGTCATTGTGAGTAAGAAGGGTGTTGAACATATGGTTGTGCGCAATATACTAGATATGGAGGTGGGAAAATAGAGTATAATGGATTTTGGGAGTGATTATATGGAGCTTGGAAATGAACTTGGGCTTGAGACTGAGGAAAATGATGACGTGTCCTTCTTGGACGTGCTCGTTTTCTAGCTACAATAGCAACTGCATCTTTCTCATTCTTCTTCCCTCCAGTTTCCTCTAATTGATTACAATATTGTCCCAAATATTTCACAAATCCCTCATGTTCATCTCGCTCCTCCAATTTCGATATCTCAAGGCTTGGAGGAAGGTTAACACTCAAAGACATGCCACAATTTTTATATGAAACATCTTCTTTACCTGTCAATCCTAGGGAATTTTTCATAGCATTTTTGCGCTCTTCATTTTCCAACCATTTTCTCTGGCTCTTTTGGCACGCAAGGCTTCTTGTTAAGAAATTTTGGTGGTCCAATTAACTTATAAGTAGGCTCAGTAGTATAACAATGATCACCAATAGTATTGAACATGGGTCCACTATCCGTATGAAGAAGCACAATCATTGGGAGGCTAGCCAATATAGATGTCTCAGCAGAGGATTGAGCAACTAAATCACTGATGTCATATAGTGTTATGAATATAGTAGGCTTATGCTGAGGAGATAGAGAAAGAGTGATGAAAGTATTGGGATGCTTTTGGCTTGGAATGAATTCTAAGTCATGTTGCAGTGCATTAACAACAGTAGAAAACTGACTTTGTGATTTTGGCAGAAAAATTGATGTATTTGTAGGATCAATAGCAATAAATGGAGGAGGGTAAACACACGGGCCCAAGCTCGGTGCATTTTCGTCATTTGTTGCCTTAGTCTCCTAATCTTTTGCTTTAAACTCTCATTTTCCTGACTCTTTGTTTGATCTATGATGTCACTCTCTATATCATTGTTAGATACAACTAACCCTTCCTTGAATTTGATGTGATGTGGAAGACCCGCTATAATGCCACAATGCCATAAATCGACCACCTTAAACTAACTGAACAAGAGCTAACAAAGGTGTTAGAATAAAACACTTTCCAAATTTTTTTTTCTTTTGAAAAGATCACCGAACCCAAGAAGGGCACCTATGTATCTCAGTCCTGAGAGAGGAGAATCAGGTGTGCGTAGTTCATGAAGTTTGGTACAACATGGCCATCAAACTCTCATTCCTTTTTTTTCTTGAAACTTTAAGAAGAAAAGAAAATAACAAATTGTCAAAAGAATTGACGAAAATTTTTTTTAATGAATTTTCAGCTTTAACATCTTTATACAGAATGAAACCTATGATTACCAAGGAAAAATATTTTTGGATTTTCGATTTTGAATTTCATGGGGAAATGAAACTTGAACCTATTAAAGAAAAATCTTTTTGTAGTTTTCTTTTAAAGATGTATACGAAACGCCTACTCTAAATGAAGAGTGAAGAAAATCTTTCTGAATTTTTCAGATTCCTATATAAAATAAAACCTACAATTACCAAAGAAATTTTTTTTGGATTTTTAATTTTGAATTTCATACGAAAATGAAACTTGAAATTATTAAAGGAAAATCTTTTTTGTAGTTTTCTTTAAAGATGTATATGACACCTACTCTAATAGAATAGTGAAAAAAATCTTTTTGGATTTTTGAAATAAGATCACCGAATCCTAGAAGGACTGCCTACGTATCTCAATCCCGAAAGAAGAGAAAAAGGTGTGCGTAGTTCGTCCAGATCGAACAATTAAACAATAATAGACAGTGGGAACCACGACCAAGATCGACAATGAAAAACGTCAATAAAATCTTTTTTGAGTTTTCAATTTGACACTTCACATAAAACTGACACTAATAACTACGAAAGGAAAATCTTTTTGGTATTTTCGTTATAAGAAAATATACAAAACTTCCACCATCTTTTTGAATTTTCTTTATAAAAAGCTCCTATAAGAAAAAAAATATTTTTGATTTTTCGAATTGTGAATGCTTACTAAAGAATAAATGGAAAATCTTTTTGATATTTTTGTTTTTGACAAATGAGTGCAAAAGGTAAAACTTTTTTGATTTTTTAGATTATGGAAAATAAAAGTCATAAAAAACTCTAAAAACTATGAAACTCTCTTTTTTTGACTTATTTTTTTTCAACATTTCCTTGCTTGCACACTTATCTTTACTTCTAGCACATGCTTTTCCCAAATCAGTCGGTTAAATGACCCTATTATCCTCAGAGATGCAACAATTAGCACGTAAGGATGCTTTAGGGGTGAGTCTCCTACAAAGGACCAAGTGGGTCTCGCTAGGTCTCAGTATGATGCCGATAAGCATGACCTAAAGGCTGAACTTGGCTGGGGTTCACTAACAAGGCTGTTCGAGGGAGCGTATGGTCGATAGTGGTTGCGATAGCTTTCCACCTAATCCATACGCCCAATGGCCCCCCTCCTAAAATAAGGATGACTCAACTAGAGGTCGTGTACACATGTGCACTACTGACTTGTTGCGGAAAAAATAACTGGGTTATGCACATGATGACAAATATAAAGCGGTAACACATAATAAAAATTGAAAATATTTAGCACATAGGTGATCAACAATGATAAAATAAATACAAACGATAACACAAACAATGTTTATACACCCATAATATCAAACTAAGCCGATACAACTCAAAAATTAAAGCTCAAATTTTAAAACTCCCCAGCAGAGTCGCCAGAACTGTCACACCCCTTTTGTCAAAAGATTATGATTATAAGGTTTGAAAGGGTTTTTTACTATTAAGCGACAAAAAAATAAAAATTTATTTCGAAAAGGATTATTTACATTTAAACTCAGAGTCACCATTTTTCATGAATCGGATGTGCCAAGTCACCTTTGGAAAATCCTTTCAAAATAATTTGACTCTTTAAAATTGGTTTGCGAACAGAGATTCCAGTTAAGGAATTCTGTTGATCGAGGGGAAGGTGTTAAGCACCCCTCGATCCCGTGGTTCAGGCACGGTCTCTTCATGGAGTATATCGGCTAGTACGACACTATAGAATGTATAAACCACATAAAATATGCAAGCCAAGAAACCAAACAAATCAAACAAAATTTAAAATCTAAATAATGTCCAGTCTGAATTATACAGTCCCAAAAATAGAAAAAAGTGGAAATGTAAATCCTATTCTAAATTAATCCTAGACTATTCTTTACCCAACGCCTCGGGCCTTCATCTTGAATGTCCTCCAAGTACAAGATACTTTGGGCATTCCCCGGTGAATAAATACAAATGGCCTCAGGGCATTCTCCGGCTAAATGAATGCATTTTTTCAGTGTGAGAAAACCAAACCATTTAACAAAATTTCAAACATTCAACAAAAATTTCAATTATTCAACAAAGCTACGAGTCCTAAACTTTGTCTACCCAACCTACATTTGCCTATCAATTGTCAGCCTAAACATGATATTATCATTGTTAGCCAGATTCGATATCTATTCCGAATTAACAATCAACAATGAACCAAAACAAATCATATTTTCACTTTATTTATTTTCAATTCCCACCTTTCATTCTATTCTCAAATTACTGGTTTCTCCTTCAAATCAAAATTAATCAAACCATTCCATTTTTCTCATTCGAATGCATTCAACCCATTCAACATAATTCCAACAATACCACATGATCATAATAACACATATTCAGGGGAACTAATCATGAATTAGCACCACATAATTCTTCACCGCTAATACGGATCAAACAACATACAAAACATTCAATCCATAACACCGAATATCAGGAACAAAGAAATAAAAAGGGCAAAGATTAGAAATGGACCTCAATTTAGAGATTTTGAAGAATATTACTCGATAAAATAAAGAGAATTTGCTTCCAATAACTTCAACTCAAGCCTCAACAACGAACCCGTCCAACTCAGAACTGAGAATCGCAAAACAAGGAGATGCAGACCAGATTTTGACTAAACCACCCAACCTTGAACTAAAAAAAATCATGAAAATAAAAGAAATCCAGACCAGATTCCAACGGGGTTGGATGGAATCTAAAGCAAATCGAATTTTTCTTGACTATTTTATGTTGTAGTAACTTCGGTAAGCTCTGACGATGACCAAAAACTATGAAGAAGTACCAGCTATAACGTATTACGATGAGTTTGAATGGATTTAGGATAACTTTGATGCATTTTCGGTGAATCTACCACCGGAACAATAACCAACACCCGAAACCCGTGTTCCCTCTCTCTCACTGTGTTACCCTCTCTCAATTTTTTCACATGTGTGAATGTTGTGGTCTATCTTAGTGAAGCTTCCATGGTGATGACCCCCTTCTTCTTTTATTCTTTGTGTATATATGTGTTGTTGTGTGTATTATTTCGTGTGTTCAATTGAACCATAGAGAGTGAAGGTGAGTATATCGTCTTTTTCCTTTTTTTTTTAGTGAGGTGTGAGTGTGTATATCTATCTACATCTAATAACAGAAGAAAAAAGGACACATGTCAACACCACAAAAAATTATATTTTCCATTAAAAATTAAATATTAAAATAATAATTTTAAACACAAAAATTGCAACCTCTATATAACTGCACATTAAAAAAAATAATTTTTTTTTATATAAATTGCAAATAAATCACGTTTACTTCTTTTTAAATGCAACTACAAATCAGTTACCTCTTTCAAAATATTCTATATCTGTATATACTCATAGTTCTGTTGTTATTTCATTTTAATTTCTTCTACGAGAGTAAACAAACCATCCCTTCATTTTCTTCACAAATTTTAGTTTTTAATCTTTTTCGGTGAAATTTGATCGGGACAATGGCGACATCCGCTGATGTTTGAATTTTGATGGTGATGCATGGTTTTTGTTGGTGAGAGTCGATGGTTCTCTGGTGATGGGAGTTGGAGATTGGAGGAGGAGAGGCGACGACGACTGTTGGTATTGGTCGGTCGGCTACATCTGTTGGATATCAGTGGATTAACTTGGAGTGTCGTCGGAGAGATAAGGAGATCAGGAGGGGTAATGCGGTGAATTTTTCCAGTGAAAAGCGGTGCTAGTACGAAGGAGAAGATGGGGCGGCTAAGGCATTGCGTGGTCCACCGACGATGAATTGACGGTGGCATTGTGAGTTTCGTTGCCTGTTGAGGGAGGAAGTCAAAATTGATTATGATATATTTATTAAAGAAAACAAAAACATTCATAATATGTCACACATGGTTAATACATGTGAAATGTATCCCATTAAATAAATACACAACAAAAAATAATGAACTTAACAATATCACTCATTAATATACTTATTTAATTTTCGTTTTCAAATATACAGGTGTATAATATAAGTAATACATAATATATAACATAATTACATATTTTAATATTGCCTGCGCATCGCGCGGGTACACATACTAGTGTCCCCCAGAGAAAGAGAAAATAACGTGAATAAAAAGGTTAGAGTAGGGGGGAACATGGGGTAAGGTGTGGTAGGGGTGGGGTGGTGATGTGTTGTCAAAATTTTATTGAGGGGAGTGGTTAATTTTGTTATCAAAAGAATATTGGGGATTGAGTTTGTTAGAGGTTTGTTACTTTGTCTTCTAGTGGGAAAATTATCACATGATTGAGGATTCACAGTAGGATAAGATAAATTAGGTGGAATTGATTTTCGGGAGGGACAAAATTATGTGTCTACAACAACAAATCAATATATATATGAGTTGGAAAATTTAATTTATATTGGATTAATACTTAAGCCAATACGCGTGATTTCTTTTTATAAATATTCATCATCTAGTCAACTAGTTAATTATTTATTTTAGGACATTTTAAAGCCAAAACGTTTACAATTTTTATACATATATTCCAGATGTTGATCGCCTTATTCTCAGTATTTTGTACTTCTTTATATTTGAATTTTCTTAATTAAAATCGTGGCTTCATCTTTGAATCTCAAGATGCTTCAGCTTCGAGATGGAGATACTTAACACTAACACTGCTATTTAAGAATTATGAAGATATACATTTAGTTTTATTCAAGATCATGACAAAAGACATTAACTTACGATCATTTGGCTTTGATCATGCCACTACGACGATAATTTGAATCATTTTTTCCCATATGGCCTTATTATAGAGCTAAATGTGTGCAAGCTCTTACTATGTATGAACTTGAAATATTTTTCAAGATTTTTCTTCTTCTCCATTTATCACAGGAAAGGTGTAATAGTTGTCGCAGAGTAGAAATGTTGCACCAAATCTTAAGAATGTAGATAAACTCAAAAGTTATCGTTCTGCCAATTTACTAGTATGGAGAAGACGCAACCATTGATGCCACTCATAACAAATTCTATATTATTATCTTTTGAGTCATATGAAATAACCTTATCACCTACAAGTTAGTAAAAGATATGCAGACTAACAAATTGAATGTTCATGAACATCTTTATGGTAGAGTTTATATGTAGATTCGAAAGCCCCTAGACAATTAAGAAGTGTGTTACTAATATTTGCAGCATACTTCTTGACTATCCACCCAATACTCCAAGAGCACACCAGTGCTCCATGGCATCCATCGCTTCGGTCAATTGCAAACCCGAGAAACTACAAAGAAGAAGACCGATGGTAGTCCACACGTTAGTATCAGAAGAGAAGCTTAGTTCAAACCATATTTCTTAACGAACTATTGTAGAGGAGATCACATGATGTTTGATACCAACAAAGATTTCGTGGTTTAGATGGATCAACAATACACTTTTACCAATTCTTATGGACATACAAAACTTTGCAAGAGATAATTAGAAACTAAGTGATTAATTATTTCTTTATTTTTAAAACTTGACAAATAAAGTGGACATTTATTTTTAAAATTAAAAAATATTATTTGTGTCTAGTTATTATTTGGGTCAGAGATTGCAGGCGTATTTAATTTGGTACAATTATTTTTTATTTTTTATTTTTATTTTAGATGAGAGAACTAGTTTATAATGTGCGTAAACCTATTCCGCATATCCTTGAGGACGAAGATAGAAAACACCAAAACATGATAAAAGACTTATTATTAATTCAATAAAGTAGAAAGAGAGAAAATAATACAAATTAAGGCAATTAAACTTTTAAACTTGTTCCTTCTCCTATGGGGTCAGATTCACGGAAAAATCTTACTATGATTGTTAAGCATGAAAATACAAAACACATAGTAAATAAATAGAAATCAGGGATGATGAGGAAGAAACAAGGAGCATCTTAGGGCATTGAGTTAAAAGTGACAAAAGAGTTTGAAAATGAGGTGTAGGTGATAATTACTTTATTATGTATTAAGAAAGTTGGGGAAGTTTGAAAATAACCCACAAGTTCTAAAATTTACACTTTGATCCAATTGTTAGTTTAATTGGAAACAGAGGAAAAAAAGGTTCATTTCTCTCTCGTCTCATCCGTTGTTGTTTTCTCTCTCTTCGCGATTTTTGTTTTTCATTATTGTTGTTGCTTTATTCATCATCTTCTGCTTCATTATCATCATCTTCATCTTCATGATCATCATCTTCTACTTTATTATCCACTTCATCTTCTTCTTGTCAACCATTGTTGTTGTTTTTACCGCTACTACTTCTACTTGAATAATTTTGTAAGTCAGATTTTGTTTCGTACATCACTTTGGCATTAATTCATAGGTGACTTTGGTAAGTAAAATTATGATTTTTAGTTGAATTTATTATCTGGGTACACTGCTACTGCTATTTTTTCACAATGAATAGAACCCGTTCATGAATCCAACAAAAGTGCCATCTGTTTAAACAGATCACTCATCTATTGTGACAAATGAGTAATCTGTTGCATTAGAAGACTCATATGTTGGATTCATGAACGAGTTCTATATAGTACCCATAATATGAATCAAACAGATGGGTCATCTGTTGCAACAACCGAGTTATCTATTGCAACAGACAACTAGTTATCTACTGCATTAGGTGAGTTTTCTGTTGCAACAGACTAGTTACTTGTTGCATTAGGCGAGTTTTTTGTTACAACAGACTAGTTATCTGTTGCAACAGATGAGTAATCTGTTTGGAACAACACAAAACAACTCGTGCCACAAACCCAACAGATAACTAATATATTTCAAAACTCTTGCTATTGCTACTGGATTCAAAATTATTCCTTACATTCAATTGTCGACATGTTTGTTGAGAAGAAAAAATAGATAGAAATATAAAATTTTCATTAAACAAAATAAAATACATTAGGTAGGTAGTTAAAATAAAATATATTAGGTAGGTAGTTGGAATATAAATAAAAATAAAAATACACACGCTAAAATATAAAACATAACCTAATTATTATTATTATTATTATTATTGTTGTTGTTGTTGTTGTTGTTGTTGTTGTTATTATTATTATTATTATTATCATCATTATCATTATCATTATTATTATTGCCAGCCGGCCAATCGTCAATCGGCAGTAGCAGAGCCCTCCTTAGCCTACGAATCTCTCGGAGCATCCTTGCTCTCACGGCGCCCAACTCCCACTGCAGGTCATGAACCTGCCTCCGAAGTTCCCGCACGGTGTCTTGCAGAAAAGTAACGTCCCAAATAGGATTAGCCATATCTAGAACACACATGAATTGATAAAAAAAATTAAAAACACAAGTGAAGAAAAGAGTCCGAATGTAATACAAGTATACTACTAATTGGGTATATTTACACAAAAAGCAAGAAAAAAACTTACCTGAGATATGAAAAAGGTATATGGTATTTTGTCTTTGAATAGAAAGTGGTTGAAGGTGAATATGAAAGACAAGATGCAAGAAATAAATAGAGTGTAGTAGAGTGAACGGGTAAGGAGAGACCTATTTATAGAGGATTGAATTTGAATCAGTTCGGCAATAAGGCGCGACTGTTCACCTCCATTTATTAATTACATTCAAACTGATGACTTTCTGATTACTGTGAAAAGTTATGACTTTTCACCTTATTATTATTAATTAGTTCTTAAATTTAAATAAATTTTTTCTCAATTAAATAATCAAAGACTTCTAACCTCTTCAATAACCGTTTTTATTGAATTGTGACAACAGATTGTATATATGTTGCATCAGATAACCCATTTGTGACAACAGATATGTCATCTATTGTATCAGATAATCTATCCGTTGCAACATATAATCTATCTTTTTTAATAATCATCATATCATATACTTTCATTCCAAATTGGTGACTCTTTTATTATGTAAATAAAAAAAACAGATTTAAAAACTAAATAATGACAAGTCACTACTTGTCTCCTATTTAATATTAACATCAATTATTCAAATTAAATAACCAATTTTTACGGTTATAAATTGTGTTTATCATTTATTTTCATATTTTTTTCTGTGAAAAGAAATGACTTAATTAGATCAAGCTAGTGAGTTTTTAAATATTGTGACAAGTCATGACTTTTTAGCTTATTATTATTAATTAGTTCTTAATTTAAATAACCTTTTCTCAATTAACAAATCAAAGACTTCTCACCTTTTCAATAACCATTTCTTTTAATAAAATTAAAACCATTTTAATTGAGTTGTGGCAACAGATTGTATGTCTGTTGCATCAAATAACCCATCTATAACAACATTTATACCATTTGTTGCAACAAATCGACCATCTATTGAAGGAGCTTTTCTGAATTATTCTAAAAGCTGATTCATCAGTCGCAACAGATGGGGAATTTGATTCATCATCTATTTTAAACGTGTTAGACAAAAAGTCATGACTGTTCACCTTTTGTTTAACAATCATCATATATACCTTGATTAATCCAATATGGTGACTTTTTATTATATAATAAATAAATAAATTAAAAAAATTGATTTAAAAACTAAATTGGTTAAAAGTCACAATCAGTTATTATAATACCCTGTGTTAGTCTTAGCTCAGTTCAACCCATAGTGCATGTACAAGAGGCTTATAACCTGAAAATTTAGCTAAGTGTTGAAGACTTAGTTTTATTTTTGGCCTCTTAACTTCGATGATTTTTAAAGTGACCTTCCCGACCACGAGATGATGGTTTCTAAGTTAATTCAAGTTCAGGGGTGTAAGTAGCGTGTCTCGGGGAAGTCTTGGATTTTTTGGGTAAGGATTGAGGTACATTTGGATTTTAATTCCAGAACCTCACCGCGATTGTGGCACACCGCGTTGGGTTTAGTGGTGGAATCCTTGGCGCTTTGTGGTGATGGCCTAATCGGTGTCTCGATTACGAATTTAAATTTTAGAGGGGCAAACTTGTCTTTTCCCAGTATCCCAATTCTTAAAAACACAGGATTAAATCGCTGATAGGGCATTATTTGCTCACTTTCCACAATTTTATTCTCAAATAAACCTTAACCCTCTACCAAATTCATCAAGTTCAATCACTATTCCTTCAAGAAAATGCAAGAATTCAAGCTTCACCACACAAGGACAATCAAGAAAGTTAATTCTCTTGCAAGATTAAAGCTTTAAGGTATGTTAGATGTTTATCCATGGGCCCTTTACACCCATGGAGTTTAATAACCTATTTTTATGTTTTAAATCATGAATTTACAGGTATACAATGAGTTATTTTCATGAAGAATTTATGAATTTCGATTATACAAGATGTTTGGAAGTGATTTTAGTTGGAAAGTATCCCTTACATGTTTGAAGCATGAAATTCCATGTTAAATCCCCAATGTATGGTTTTAGTGTTGTGATAATGTTATTTTCACATGTTTCAATCATCCCCATGCCTAAGTTTATGTATTTCAAGTGTTTGATGAAATGCCTAAATGGTTGGATTTTGAATAATGACTACTTATTATGCTTTGAAGCTTTAGTATGTTTCTACTGTTAATGTTATCGAGTCCTAGGGGTTATGAATACCTGAAAACTTAGATGTTTACTTAGTTTCAGTATTGTAGAACAATTTCAAATAAACTATGAGCATTATTATTCGGTCAGTTATTATGACTAGTTGTTATTTCAGTTAAGCTTAGTTCAGCCTAGTAATTAGTGTCAGTTCAGTCGGGAGTAGAATTTAGCATCGAGCAAACCTAGGGATAGGGGTTCACCTGCCAGTAGAGGGTGTGACCTTTAGTAGCAGTCCCTTGGCTCCAAAATTATGTAGCAACATAGGTTAGAGATATCAACCTGCCAGTTGAGGGTTGATAAAATATTTACCTGTCAGTTGAGGATATCATATATCTCATTAAAGCACCTGCCAGTTGAGGGTGAATCTTTAGTAGATCCACACAGCCAGTGTTTGTACCCATGACACGGTACTGACATCCTTCTAACTGGGGTCATAGGTTAGACCTCAAGTAGCTCATATTGGGGCTTGTCGGTTAGATGATAACTCCCACAGTTTCAGTCCAGTATTAGTTCGGAAGTCAGTTCAGGTTGGCTTGATCATAACATATACTTTATTAGTTAAATCAGTACTCAAATTTAAGTATTTCAGTTTACAAAATATAGTGTCATATTATATGCTTGGTCATGCATTCTTAGATTTTACAACCTTCACGTATACTATGCATCAATTATCTTATGCTATTCATTCAGTCTGTTATTATTCATGCACATGAGCCCATACCTATCAGCCTAAACTTCTATAGTATACTAGTATATTCAAAGTACTGATGGCATACTCATTTCTTACGATATGATGTCTCATATTATAGGTTCGGGCACTCAGGTTCCCAACCGCACTTAGACATTCTAGCGCATCAGCAGCAGTAGCAGTGGTGAGTCATCATATTTCGAGGATCAATATATATATTTCAGTATTTTACTTTATTTAGATAGTTGGAGTTAGTTGGGGCCTGTCCCTTCTACTTTTATTCAATCAGTTTAGAGGCTTTCAGATACTTTCAGACAGTTTAGTTAGTGTTGTCATTATTTTACTAATTTCCAGATGGTTGATTTCAGACACTTGTTTCCAGGCTTATGATTTCAGAGATATTTTTTTGTATTTAAAACCTTATGGCATATTCAGTTGTTTCCGCATATGTTCATTACCCATATATTATTTCATGCTCACAGCAGGTACCAGCTCTTGGATTAGCTTGTGGTCACTTATGACCGTAAGCACCATGTGGAATCTAGGGTGTACTCCCATGGTGTTACAAACTTGGTATTAGAGCCTAAGGTCTTAAAGTGTCCTAGGAAGCCTAAAAGATGCGTTGAGTAGAGTCTTATGTATGGGTGTGAAGCGCGCCACACTTTTGGACAAAAGACTATAAGACTTTTAGGAAAAGTTTCCCTTTTTTCTGTATCCATGTTGCGCGAATAAGCATGATCTCAATTTAAACTCTCTTTATAATTCAATCTTCTTTTTGTTTATAGAACATGCCTCCAAGAAAGACTAACGAAAGAAGAAACAGGAATCAGCCCGCACCTCCGCCTGTTTAGGAAGATCCTCTAAATGAGCATGTCTCTCATGCCAAATTCAGAGATGTATTAACTACTTTAGCTCATTTAGTAGCAACTCAGAATAATTAGTAAGCTACTGTCCTAGCCGTTCCTGTGGATAATACTGCCGCAACTAGGATTCAGGACTTCACTCGAATGAACCCTCCTCTATTTTTGGGATCCAAGTCTGATGAGAATCTACAGGAGTTCCTTGACATGGCTCATAGGGTAACTAAAATCATTAGTGTGACTTTTAGTAAGAGTGCATAATGGGTGCTTACCAGTAATAGGATGTTGCTCACACCTGGTATAAGAAGTGGAATAGAGATAGAGGCGCAAATATAGGGCCTGTTGAATGAAAGAAGTTTGCTACAACATTTTTAGATATGTTTTTTCCCTTAGAGTTAAGGGAAGATAAGGTGTACGATTTTATCAATTTGAAAAAGGGGAACATGAGTGTGAAAGAGTATTCTCTTATGTTTACTTGGCTAACTAGGTATGCTCCTAATGTGGTATCTGATGACAGGTCTAGGATGAGTATATTTGTTTCGGGGGTAGCTGATAGCATCATCAAGGAGAGTGGGACCGCGATATTGATTAAAGAGATAGACTTGTCTAGGTTGATGGTCCATGCTCAACAGATTGAGGAGCAAAAATATAAGAAAAGAGAGAAGGAGAATAAGAAAGCCAGAACAGGTAGCTTTAGTTTTGCTAACCTGAGGTCAGAGGGTGGTAATCCTTAATCCCATAAAAAGTGTTCAGTCCTAGCTTTGTATTCATCTAGTACGCCAGTGCTGAAGTTCCTAAATGATAATTGGGATAGGGCGTCAGGCTCTAAGCTCCAAAGTAGTGTGAACAGTGGTCGTACAAATCCTTTTTGCCAAAAATATGGTAGAAACCATCAGGATGTTTGTAGAGTCAGCAGTGATGTATGCTTTGGGTATGGCAAGCTAGGCCACCGAGTTAGGGATTGCCTAAATAGTGGTTAGCAGGGTTAGTCCAGTTGTCCCTCAGTTCCATCTGATCACCCGACTCAGCATGGTGCCGCTTCAAGCACAACCAATGGTCAATGCCTAAATAGATTGTGTGCACTTCAGTCCCAATAGGATCAGGAAATTTCTCTTGATGTGGTTACTGGTACATTACAGTCTTTCATTTATATGTTTATGCTTTGTTATATCCCGGAGCTTCTCTTTCTTTTGTAACTCCCCATGACTTTAGTAGAACCCTTCTCAGTATCCACTCTAGTAGGTGTCTCTATTGTAGCCAGACAGGTATACATGAACTATCCGATTATAATATCTTAGAAAGTTACCTTAGTTAATCTTGTAAAGTTAGAGATGACTGATTTTGATGTCATTCTCGGCATGGATTAGCTCCACTCATGCTACGTTTTAGTTGATTATAGAAACAAAGTTGTTCATTTTTAGTTTTTGAATGAGCCAATCCTTGAATAGAGAGTTAGTACTTCACCACTCAAGGGTCAACTTGTTTCGTACCTTAGAGCGAGAAAAATGATATCCAAGGGGTATGTCTACCATCTTGTTCAAATTAAAGAGTCTAGTTAAAAAATTCTCAATCTTGAGTCAATTTCAGTAGCGAGGGAATTTCCAGATATGTTTCCCAAAGATCTTCTTAGAGTTCCTCCCAAAAAGGAAATCTACTTTGGAATAGACCTTCTTTAAGATACCCAGCCTATCTCTATTCTGCCCTACAGAATGGCTTTCGTAGAGCATAAAGAGTTAAAAGGACAATTGAAAGAAGACAAGGGATTCATCAGGCCCAGTGTTTCCCCATGGGGTGCTCCAGTCCTTTTTGTGCGTAATAAAGATAGTTCTTCTAGATAGTACATTAGTTATCGTCAGTTGAACAAAGTCACTATCAAGAATAGTATCCACTCTTCAAAATTAATGACTTGTTCAATCAACTTCAGGGTACCAGTTATTTCTCTAAGTAGACCTCAGATCTAGCTATCATCAGCTCAAAGTTAGAGAATGTGACATTCCAAAAATAGCTTTCAGAAATTGGTATGGTTACTTTGAATTCCTAGTCATGTCCTTGGTCTAACGAATGCCCCCAACAACTTTCATGGACTTGATGAATAGAGTGTTCAAGCAGTACTTAGATATGTTCGTCATAGTCTTCATAGATGACATCTCTGTCTATTTCCATAAAGAAACTGATCATGCAGAACACCTTAGAATAGTATTGTAGACTCTTAGCGCCCATCAGTTATTCGCCAACTTCAGTAAGTGTGAGTTGTGGCTAAGATCAGTAGCTTTCCTTGGCCATATTATCATTGGTGATGGAATTAGAGTTGACCCTCAAAAGACCAAAGCAATGAGAAATTGGCCCAAACGTATCTCTCTATTAGATATTTAGAGTTTTTTGGGTTTTGCTAGCTATTACCGATGGTTTATTGATGGTTTTTCATGTATTGCATCCCCCATGTCTAGATTGACTTAGAAGAAAGTCAAGTTTTAGTGGTCAGATTCCTCTGAGAAGAGTTTTCAGGAGTTGAAGACTCAACTCAGCTCAGCCCAAGTTTTGATATTGCCAGATGGTACAGATAGGTTTGTTATTTACTGTGATGCTTCCAAAGTTGGTTTGGATTGTGTTTTGATGCAGAGAGGTAAGGTCCTAGCCTATTCCTCTAGATAGCTTAAGCCCCAAGAAAAGAATTATCCTACCTATGATCTTGAGTTAGCAGCTGTTGTGTTTGCTTTGAAAATTTGGAGGCATTATCTGTATGGGGTGCATGTTGATGTGTTCATGAACCATAAAAGTTTGCAGTATATATTTTCATAGAGAGTTAAATATTCGTTAGATAAGGTGGTTAGAATTATTGAAAGATTATGATATGTGTGTTTTGTATCATCCGGGCAAGGCCAATGTAGTGGCAGACACACTTAGTAGATTATCTATGGGTAGTGTGGCTCATGTTGAGAATGATTATAAGAAGTTGGTTCAAGAGGTTCATTAATTGTCTAGGTTAGGCATTCATTTGGTTTACTTAGCTGAGGGTAGTGTATGGGTTCGGAATAGGTCGAAATCTTCTTTGGTTGCCAAAGTGAAAGAAAAACAAGATTGGGATCCCAGTCTAGTTAAGTTGAAGGAGTCAGTCAGAGATCAGAAAATAGAGGTTTTCTTCCAAGGGGGAGATGGTGTTTTGCTTGTGTCAATGGTTTAAGACATCGAATTTTTGTAGAAGCGCATGGTGCGTGTTACTCTATTCATCCCGGAGCCACTAAGATGTATCGTGATTTATGAGAATCTATTGGTGGAGTGGCATGAAGAGAGCTATTACAGAGTTTGTAGCCAAGTGTGCTAATTGTCAGCAGGTTAAGGTTGAGAACCAAAGTCCTAGTGGCACTATGCAGAAGTTCCACATTCCTATTTGGAAGTGGGAGGAGGTGAACATGGATTTTGTGATAGGGTTACCTCATTTACATCGCTAACATGGTTTGATTTGGGTTATTGTAGACGAAATAACCAAATCAACCCATTTCTTGCCAGTCTATACTTCTTATTTAGCCGAGGATTATGCCAAGCTCTATATTAGAGAGTTAGTCAGGTTGCATATAGTCTCATTGTCTATCATTTTAGATAGAGGTACTCAGTTTGCCTCTCACTTTTGGAAAGCTTTTTAGAAGGGTCTTGGTACCTAAGTTCATCTTTATGCAACCTTTCACCCTCAGACAGATGGTCAGGCAGAAAGAACAATTTAGACTTTAGAGGACATGTTGAGAGCTTGTGTTATCGACTTTAAGGGCTGTTGGGATGATCACTTTCCATTGATTGAGTTTGATTACAATAACAGTTATCATTCCAGTATTCAGATGGCTCCATTTGAGGCTCTTTAGGGTAGGATATATAGATCTCCTATTGGTTGGTTTGAGTAAGGTGGGACCGCATTGATAGGGCCAGATTCAGTATTTGATGCATTGGATAAAGTTCAGCTAACTAGATAAGGCATAAGATAGCCCAAAGCCGACAGAATTCCTATGCAGATGTGAGAAGGAGAGATCTTGAGTTTGAGGTTGGCGACTCATTTTATTTGAAAATCTCTCCTATGAAGGGAGTGAAGAGGTTTTGCAAGAAGGGGAATCTCAGTCCCTGATATGTTGAACCTTATAGGATCTTGAGCCATTATGGGAATATAGTGTATGAGCTTTAGTTGCTTGCATATTTGGCATTAGTACACCTAGTATTCCATGTTTCTTTGTTAATGAAGTGTATTGGCAATCCAGTTATAGTAGTCCCTTTAGAAAGTTTGGGCGTTCAGGACAGCCTTTCTTACGAAGAAATCCCCGTCGAAATCCTAGATCGGCAAACCTGTAGATTGAGGAACAAAGAAGTTCCCATTGTCGATGTTCTTTGGTGGAATCAGCCCATTGAGAGAGCCACTTGGGAAGCAGAAGCAGAAGCTGAAATGAGTACCAAGAACCCTAATCTTTTCTCCATAAACTCAGACTAATCTCAAGGTAACAGTTTTTCTTAGATTATCTCTCTTTAATTCTCAGTTCTATCTATATAATCATCTTCCTGTCATTACATCCATTCACGAATTAGTCCAGTCATGTATAATGTCTTTGACTCAATTATGTAATCATGTTTTCAGCTATGCATGTTTAGTAAATAAATTCAGTTTCCTCGGTATACTCAGCTTAATTAGTCTCATTCGAGGATAAATGTTCTCAAGGGGGAGATATTGTAATACTCCATGTTAGTCTTAGCTCAGTTCAGCCTATAGTGCATGTACAAGAGGCTTAGAACCTGAAAATTTAGCTAAGTGTTGAAGACAGTTTTATTTTTGGCCTCTTAACTTCGATGATTTTTAAAGTAACCTTCTCGACTCTGAGATGATATTTTCTAAGTTAATTTATGTTCAGGGGTGTAAGTAGCGTGTCTCAGGGAAGTTTGGATTTTCCGGGCAAGGATTGAGGTACTTTTGGATTTTAATTCCAGAACCTCACCACGATTGTGGAGCATCGCAGTGGGTTTAGCAGTGGAATCCTTGGCGCGTCGTGGTGATGGACTAATAGACATCCCGATTATGAATTTAAATTTTAGAGGGTCAGTCTTTTCATCTCCCAGCATCCCAATTTATAAAAACACGGGATTAAATCATTGATAGGGCATTATTTGCTCACTTTCCCCAATTTTATTCTCAAATAAACCCTAACCCTTCCCTAAATTTATCAAGTTCAATCACTACTTCTTCAAGAAAACTCAAGAATTGAAGCTTCACCACCCAAGGACTATCAAGAAAGTTATTTCTCTTGCAAGATTAAAGCTTTAAGGTATGTTAGATGTTCATCCGTGGACCCTTTTAACCCATGGAGTCCAAGAACCTATTTTTATGTTTTAAATCATGAATTTACATGTTTACAATGAGTTATTTTCATGAAGCTTTTATGGATTTCGATTTTATAAGATGTTTGCAAGTTATTTTAGTTGGAAAGTAGCCCTTACACGTTTGAAGCATGAAATTCCATGTTAAATCCCCAATGTATGGTTTTAGTGTTGTGACGATGTTATTCCCGCATGTTTCAATCAGCCCCATGCCTAAGTTCATGAATTTCAAGTGTTTGATGAAATGCCTAAGTGGTTAAATTTCGAACAATGACTACTTATAATGCTTTGAAGATTTAGTATGTTTCTACTGTTAATGTTTTCGAGTCCTAGGGGTTATGAATACCTGAAAAATTAGCTAATTACTTAGTTTCAGTATTTGTAGAATGGTTTCAGATAAACCATGAGCATTATTATTCGATCAGTTGTTATTTTAGTTAAGCTTAGTTCAGCTTAGTAATCAGTGTCAATTCAGTTGGGAGTAGGATTTAGCATCGAGCAAGCCTAGGGATAAGGGCTCACCTTCCAGTAGAGGGTGTGACCTTTAGTAGCAGTCCCTTGGATCCAGAATTACGTAGCCAACATAGGTTAGAGATATTAGCCTGCCAGTTGAGGGTTGATAAATATTTACCTGCCAGTGGAGGGTAATACATATCTTATTAGAGCACCTGCTAGTTGACGGTGACTCTTTAGTGGATCCACATAGCCAGTGTTAGTACCCATGGCACGGTAATGACACTCTTCTAACTGGGTGTAATGCCCCGATTCTACACCCCAAATGCTACACGATGATAGCAATCCCGAAGGACCACTAGTTAACCCATGACTGAAACCTGCTGTGAGCATTGAGTAATAATAACACTGCAATAATGAAATTACTGAAATAAATGCAGAAGTTAGGCTAAAATTGCCATAAGGTTCGTAACTGAAAACAAATACTGAATACTAAAAATTAAATACTGAAATATTTGTCTGAAATACTTTAGTCTGAAAGCCTTTAACTATCTGAATAGGGAGTTGATGGGACAAGCCCCCAACTAACTCCTACTACTAAAATAAACTGAACTCTGAAATAAGGAAATGGTATGATACTTTGTCCTCGAACTATGAGGACTCACCACTAAGTCTGCTACTGGGAGATAGGCTGCTAAGTGCGGTCAGGAGCCCATGCGTTTGAACCTATGATTTAAGACATCATAGTGCAAAAGAAAAGTATGCGTTAGTACTTTGAATGTACTGATATGCTAAGTGATGGAGGCTGATATGCATGGGTTCATATGCATGAACAAGCAACTGACTGATTAGCATGAATATAACTGAATTAGAGTACATGCACCGATACATAAACTGTAACTGAGATCATGTCAGTACTGGACACTGAATACTAACTAACTGTTATTTGAGTTTACTGATACTGTAATACTGATAACTAAGTGACTGTTTCTAATAGTCTGAATTATATAGAACAGAACTATTCTAGTTCTATACTGAGCTGTGTGACTGTGTTTCACAGTCCTGATTTTGTTGAATTGAACTGAGTTCTACACTGAGACTGAAACTATGAGAGATAATCATCCAACCGACATGCCCCAAATAAGATAACTAAGTTGGGGTCCAATCTGTAACCCCAATTGGAAGGTATCGTACTGTGCCACAGGTAAAGATTAGTGCTGAGTCACCCTCATCTGGTAGGTGCTCTGAATGAGAATGGTGATACCCTCATCTGGCAAGTAGGACACCTCATCAACCATCAACTAGCAGGTTGATGTCTCAACCTACACTGGCTACATAGTTCTGGAACACAAGGATTTCTTTTAAGGATTACACCCTCTACTGGCAGGTGAGCTCCCATCCTTGGGTTCACTCGGTGCTGAATCCTACTCCCAACTGAAAGATACTGAACTGAGTATACTAAACTAGACTGGACTGAGGCTGAGATTACTGAGTTTCCTAAGTTTTGTAACTGACTGAGTTCTACTGAGTTTTGTAACTGACTGAATTCTACTGATTGTGACATGACTAATACGGCTCTATAACTAACACTGGATTTAGGTAAACAGCTAAATTATTGGGTATTAAATAACCCCAGGACTCGATTGCGTCAAAGTAAATCATGGCAAAATCTTGAATACATAATAATGGCTACTTGGCCTCAATCCACTCATTGAGACATTTTAGCAAACACTAGTAATGAATTTACTGATACATGAATGGGGAATACATGTTATCATGTTATAATGTCACTATTTCATTCATATAGACATTTTACCAAACATATGTGAGGTATAAGCTTACACACAATACTAAATAACATGTAGGCATCATAATTTCAATCCCAAATTACCAAATCAAGGGTTTAACATGAATTCACATAATACTACACACATGTTAAGTAATTGCACATGAAATTGTAATAAACCATAGAATAGAAACCCAATTAACATCATAATCATGAACATACTTAACACCAACATGGAATTCATGAAATCAGTTAACTTGAAGTTTTTAAAAGAGTTTCTTGAACTCCAAGGGTGGAAGGAAACCCTTGGATGAACACTTCACATACCTTATTGCTTGAATTCAAGAAGATTGACAGTGAAATTCTTAGGATTTGAATCTTAAATTGGAAATCCTAGGGTTTGTTCTTGAGTGATTTTGAGAATAAAGAATGGATTTTTCCTCTAAAGAGGCTTAATCTCATGTTTTAGGGCTGAAGTATGGTGGGAAAAAGACCTAATTACCCCTCTAGATGTGGCCTTTAATGACTGAAAATATGTCCAGCGACGCACAACCTGACGTATCGCATCGATAAGGTCTATGCTATGACCGATGTGTCGCATCGAGTCTGCATTGGCTCATTGGAAATCGGCACTGGGAGCTGGGGAAAACATTTATCAATGCGATATGCAATGCGGTGCATCGAGATCGCGTTGATCCACTTGTTTGGGCTTCTAAACGTGCTTCAAACGAAGTTCAAAAAATCCAAAACTTGTTCGAGAATTCCTACTGACATTTCTGATCATGAATCAACCTAAGAATCGATATTTAAAGGTCGTATGGATCGCAAAATGAGATCACCAACTTATGAAGGCTAAAATAATTCTAAGTGTAGACACTTCGCTGAAATTTTTTATTTTCTAAGTCTTGGGACTTCTTTTCATGCTCTAAGGGGACGAGCTAAGCTTAAAATTCTTTGGGGTCTTGCAATATGTCTTCCTTGGGAATATTCATCCTCGAATGAGACTAATTATGATGAGAAATACTAATGACTGAGTTTATACACTGAACATGCATATTTGATGCATGGAATACATGACTGAAAGTGTAGCTAAGCTGAGTTTTCATACTAAATATGCATATCTAATGCATACGTACATAACTGAACTGATTCGTGAATGGATGACTGAATATGCAACGGTAATGGATACCAAGTTTATAACTATAACAGAACATGGTACTAAGCCAATCTAAGGAAGACTGTTACTTTAAGCTGAGAATACTGATGAACCTGAGATTATTTACTGAACATGCACAACTGAAGCATGATTACATGACTGAAAGTACTGATATACTGAGTTATTATACTAATATTCATGACTGTAGCATGACCAAGTTCAAAAACCATGACACATGACTGAGCGATTTCATGAAAGTATGCATGATATAAGAATGTTATGCAATTGAATTAGTACAAAGTTGTAAACGTAATCTGAGCATGGAACTGAATGAATTTAAGAAAAACTGTTACCTTGATCTGAATTTAAGTTTGCAGATAAGAGGTGAGGATACTTGGTCCACATATCTGCTTTTGCTTCCCAAGTAGCTCCCTCAATGGGTTGATTGCTCCAACGAACTTTGATTAGAGGAACCTCTTTATTCCTCAGTCTGTGAATCCTGATGATTGAGGATTTTTACTGGGATCTCTTCATAAAAGAGACTGTTATGAACAACTATAATCCATATAGGTACTATAACTGCTGGGTTACCTATGCATTTCCTAAGCAAGGAGACGTGAAACACTGGATATAGTGAAACTAAATTTGAAGGCAACTAAAGCTCGTAAGCTACTTTTTCAAAATGACTGAGAATTCTGTAAGGACCGACATATCGAGGATTGAGCTTTTCCCTTCTCGCAGAACCTCTTTACTCCCTTCATGGTAGAGATTTTCAAGAATACAAAATCACCAATCTCAAACTCAAGATCATTTACTGGACACGTATGAACGGGAACATGAGAACATAACTGAGCCTGAAATATGATACATTGACTGAATATCATGAACTGAACTGGTTCCTTGGATACATACCATGACATAGGAATGGTCATATGACTGAGATTGGAACGAGAGAGTCAACTTATGAGTACTCAATACTCCAACTAGATCTTGTTATGTGATGAGAAACGGGAAGGTTTAGGACATAAAAGCTAGGGGGTTATAGTGTATCTCCCCCTTGGGACATTATGTTTCCCGAAGAATGCTGACTTGGCTGAGATATTGAGGAAAATTAGGATGATTCATAGGGAACCTATGAACTGAATCATGACTGGATATCTGGGATCTGAAACTGAGGCATGATATGTGAACTAAGTTGAACTTGTAACTACCAGAATGCTTCATTCTGGAATGGTCATATTCATAAGACTTCGGATAGGACGAATGGGTGGAAAGATGGGAAACCATACAAGCTTGTCTGCCTGACTGCTAAACTGAATTGTTGGCTTTACGGACTAACTCATACTGAAAAATTATACTCAACTGGAGCATTTCTTGACACTCTTTCTAGAAAATTCTACTGACTTTAGGGAGCAAGGAAATCTTGGCATGGTCTGAATAAGACATCAGAATAAGTAATCACCACGTGGCTACTATTCTGTAATATGGAGCAAGGCCCACGAAATGTCATCTAAGATAGAGTTACTAAGACTTATGCATTGCAACTACTAACTTACAATCTTAGCCATATTTCTCAACTATTCCCTTAACTGGAATTTCTACTTCAAATCTGCATTTCACTTGAGGCTACTAAAAATATTCGCATGGGCACTGAGCATGAATGCATAAACATACTAACTTATCTGATTAACTGAGTGGCTGATAGCTGAATACTGGCCATGTAGAATTGAACTATACTTAGTCTGAATTGAAACTGTAGAGTATTATGCATATGTGGTAAGGACTGACTGAGTAACATGAGATAACTGAGCATGAATTCATGAAAATTGTATTATTTGACAATGTAAGACCAAACATATAACATGATTCTAAAATAGTCTGTAAACTAAGGTACTGAAATACTGACAACTGAATAACTGATAACTATACCCTATGGTCAAGAAAACCTGAAATTGAACTGAGTTATTGATCTGATTACTCGACTGAGACTGTGACTAAGACTGTAACTAAGACGGTAACTGAGATTGTAATTGGGACTAAATACTTGCCGAACCCGACACTTAATTGAGGCCTGAAAAATAGAATATCAGTAACATGGATTTATCAAGAGATCTAAACTGAGGATAGATATGAAATAATCTGTATTTAGCTGACCGTTAGAAGTATAGCATGAGTCATGGGAATTGAGCATACTATAAAGCATGAGTACATGAGTCATGAGCTACATGAGCTGAGTTTGGAGTTTCTGTATTCATTGAACATGATTCATAATACTGAATGAATTAGAACTCCTAATACTAAGAACAGTAAGCATACGTGATTTTTGATTATTTGCACAAATATTAGCTATGATCATAGAGTTGACATGTAAGGTGTGAATAGATGTCGTGATAGCTGAAGTGAAAAACTTTACACTGAGGTAAGGATAGGTTGGGCATCATCCCTTCCCACTGCTTTTCTACATATACTAACATTACTACTAAAAATCTGGAAGCCTTACTTGGTTACTTGTTCTACCATACCCTCATTTGCTTAAAACCATTATTCTAAGTCTGTGAACCACTTAATAAATTTTAAATTGAACTTAAACCACTTTACTCTAGATCCTGAGATATAACAATACTCATAAACACTAAACTCATTCTGAAGGACTACACCTGATACTATAAGCTCCACTGCTACTACTTTCTTTTGATATACGGTTCTTAGTTTTTTATTACCCCAACAATCATCATATAGCAACCTCAACACTAACTTAGAATTCTCAACTCTTCTATCTACTGGTTCAATCTAAAAATTCAAGCTTACATTAACTGGAACTGAGGTACTATACCTTCACTCAATGATTGGCCCATCAGGAAACTAGAATGGAACAACTCTATTACTGAAATCAACTAAAGGGATTTTCTGAAATATGGTAATCGAGCAATTTCTGTATACTCGTCTGGTTGGAATAGATTTACCTACTGGGGTAGGCACTAAAAAGGTTCTGTAAAGATTTCTAGTCTGACTTTATAGTTGACTGCTATGTAAGGAGTTACCAGAGACCAAGAAGATCCTGGATCTAATAAGGCATAGACATATAAATAGAAGATCGGTAACGTACCAGTGGCCATATCAGGGGAATTTTCCTAATCCTTTCTAGACTGAAGTGCATAAAGACTATTTGGGCATTGCCCACTGGTTAAACTGGAAGTGGCACCCTACTAATTTGGGCGGTCAGACTGAGTTGAAGGATGTATATGCTGACTCCGCAAACCTGACTGAGGACAATCTCTGATTCTATGGCCTGTCTTGCCATATTCAAAACACAACCCACTACCAACCCTACATACACCCTAATGGTTTCTGCCATATTTCTGGCAAGAAGGATTTGTTCGGCCACTCTTTGGCCTTGGCATTCTAGCCCTCTTATTTTTTCTCCCTCTTTTCTTACATTTTTTCTCCTCACTTTATGGAGCTTGATTTATAAGCCTAGATAGGATTGTAGCCAACTAATTATTTTGGTCTACTACTGAATAAGCTAAGACAGTGAAAGCAATCCTAATGAAAGCAGTCCTAATTTCAGAGTGAAACACATGCTTATTCAGGGGATCTGCCTGAATGTGAAGAGATGTTGGCTGATTTTCATTCCTTCTTCTATTAACTTTTCTGGGAGGTATGTTCTATAGATGGAAGGAAGGAATGAATTAGACTGAGATTTTAACTTGAGCTTATGCTCATTTATATGACATGAATACTGAAAGAAGGGACACTTTTTCTAAAACCCCTCATAGCCTTTTGTCCATAAGTGTGGCGTGCTATACACCCATGCACAAGACTCTACTAGATACGACTTTCAGGCTTCCTAGGACTCTATTGAACCTTATGCTCTAATACCAAGTTTGTAACACCCCAAGTATGCACCCCGGATGCTACATGATGCTAGCGATCTCGAAGGACCAACAGCTAACCTATGACTGGTACCTGCTGTGAGTACTGAGTAATAATAACACTGCAATGATGAAGTTACTGAAATAAATGTGGAAGGTAGGATGAAATGTCCATAAGGTTCATAACTAAAAGCAAATACTGAATACTAAAATATTTGTCTGAAATACTCTAGTCTGAAAGCCTCTAACTATCCGAATAGGAAGTTGATGGGACAAGCCCTCAACTAACTTCGACTACTAAAATAAACTGAACTCTGAAATAAGGAAATGATATGATACTTTATCTTCGAACTATGAGGACTCACCACTAAGTATATTGCTGATAGATAGGTTGCTAAGTGCGGTTAGGAGCCCGTACGTCTAAACCTATGATATAAGACATCATAGCGCAAAAGAAAAATATGTGTCAGTACTTTGAATATACTGGTATGCTAAGTGATGTAGGTTGATATGTATGGGTTCATATGCATGAACAAGCAACTGACTGAGTAGCATAAATATAACTGAAATAGAGTACATGCTTGGATATATAAACTGTAACTGAGATCATGTCAATGCTGGATACTGAATTCTGAATACTAACTAACTGTTATCTAAGTTTACTGATACTATAATACTGATAACTGAGTGACTATTTTTGACAGTCCTAATTATGTAGAACGGAACTTACTGAGTTCCATACTGAGCTGTGTGACTGTGTTTGACAGTTCTGATTCTGTAGAACTAAACTGAGTTCTATATTGAGACTAAAACTAAAACTGTGGGAGATAATCATCTAACCAAAATGCCTCAAATAAGATAATTGAGTTGGAGTTTAATCTGTAACCCCAATTAAAAGAGTGTCAGTACCGTGCCATAGGTAAAGACAAGTGCTGAGTTACCCTCATCTGGCAGGTGCTCTAAATGAGAATGGTGGTACCCTTATCTGGTAGGTAGGACACCTTATCAACCTTTAACTGGTAGGTTGATGTCTCAACCTATACTGGCTACTAGTCTAGAACACAAGGACTTCTTTTAAGAATTACACCCTCTACTGGCAGGTGAGCCCCCATCCTTGGGTTCACTCGGTGCTGAATCCTACTCCCAACTGAAAGATACTGAACTGAGCATACTAAACTGGACTAGACTAAGGCTAAGATTATTGAGTTTTCCTAAGTTCTATAACTGACTGAGTTCTACTAAGTTCTGTAACTGAGTGAATTCTACTGATCATGACATGACTAATACAACCCTGTAACTGACATAGGCTCTACGTAAATAGCTAAATTATTGGGTATTAAATACCCCCAGGACTCGATTGCATCAAAGTAAATCATGACAAAATCTTGAAAACATAATAATGGCTACTTGGCCTCAATCCACTCATTGAGACATTTTAGCAAACACTAGTAATGCATTTACTGATACATGAATGTGGAATACATTCTATCATGTTATAATGGCACTATTTCATTCACATAGGCATTTTACCAAACACATGTGAGGTATAAGCTTACACATAATATTAAATAACATGTAGGCATCATAATTTCAATCCTCAATTATCAAATCAAGGGTTTAACATGAATTCACATGATACTACACACATGTTAAGTAATTGCACATGAAATTGTAATAAACCATAGAATAGAAACCCAATTAACATCATAATCATGAACATACTTAACTCCAACATGGAATTCATGAAATCTAGTAACTTAAAGTTTTTAAAAGAGTTTCTTGAACTACAAAGGTGGAAGGAAACCCTTGGATGAACACTTCACATACCTTATTGCTTGAATTTTGAAAGATTGATGGTGAAATTTTTGGGATTTGAATCTTGAATTGGAAGCCCTAGGGTTTGTTCTTGAGTGATTTTGAGAATAAAAAATGGTTTTTGCCTCTAAAGAGGCTTAATATCATGTTTTGGGGCTGAAATATGGTGGGAAAAAGACTTAGTTACCCCTCTGGATGTAACCTTTAATGACTAAAAATGGGCTCAGCAATGCACATCCTGACACATCACATCGATAGGGTCGATGCTATGACCGACACGCTGCGTCGAGTCTGCATCGGCTCACTAGAAATTGGCAGTGGGAGCTGGGGAAAACATTTATCAATGCGATATGCGATGCAGCGCATCGAGATCACATTGATCCACTGGTTTGGGCTTCTAAACGTGCTTCAAACGAAGTCCGAAAAATTCAAATCTTGTCCAAGAATACCTACTGACATTCCTGATCATGAATCAACCTAAGAATCGATATTTAAAGGTCATATTGATTGAAAAATGAGACCACAAACTTATGAAGTCTAAAATAATTCTAAGTGTAGACACTTGGTTGGAATTTTCTAAGTCTTGGGATTTCTTTTCATGCTCTAAGGGGCTGAGCTAGGCTTAAAATTTTGTGGGGTCTTACATAGGGTCATAGGTTGGAGCGCAATTAACTCATATTGGGGTATGTTGGTTAGATGATAGCTCCTACAGTTTCAGTACAGTCTCATTTCAAAAGTCAGTTCAGGTTTTCTTGATCGTAGCATGCAGTTTATTAGTTAAACCAGTACTTAGATTTTAGTATTTCAGTTTACAAACTATTTCAGTGTCATGTTATGTCTTGGTCATGCATTCTCAGATTTTACAACCTTCAAGCATAATATGCATTAGTTATCTTATGCTATTCATTCAGTCAGTTAATATTCATGCACATGAGCCCATGTATATCAACCTAACCTCATTTAGAATACCAGTACATTCAAAGTTCTAATGGCATACTTGTTTCTTGCACTATGATGTCTTTTATCATAGGTTCAGATACTTAGGTTCCCGATCACAATTAGATATTCCAGCACATCAGTAGCAGTAACAGTGGAGAGTTCACATATTTTGAGGATCGATTATGTTTATTTCAGTATTTTACTTTAGTTAGATAGTTGGAGTTAGTTGGGGCCTGTCCCTTCAACTCTTATTCAGTCAGTTTAGAGGCTTTCAGATACTTTTAGACAGTTTAGTCAGTTTTGTCATTATTTCACTAGTTTTAAAATGGTTGATTTTTGACACTTGTTTCCAGGTTTATAATTTTAGAGATATTTTTTTTGTATTTAAAACCTTATGGCATATTCAGTTTTTTCCGCATATGTTCATTACCCGTATACTATTCAGTGCTCACATCAGGTACCAGCTCATAGTTTAGCTTGTGGTCACTTGTGACTGTAAGCACCGTGTGGCGTTACAAACTTGGTATCAGATCCTAAGGTGTTAAAGTGTCCTAGAAAGTCTAAAAGTCGCATTGATAAAGTCTTGTTCATAGGTGTGAAGCGCACCACACTTATGGACAAGAGGCTATAAGATGTTTTTGGAAAAGTTTCCCTTCTTTTAGTATTCATGTTATACGAATGAGCATGAGCTAAATTTAAGCTCCTTTTCTAATTTAATCTTCTTTTTGTTTACAGAACATGCCTCCCAGAAAGACTAACAGAAGAAAAAAATGAGAATCAGCCCACACCTCCACCTATTCAAGAAGATACCTTGAACGAGCATATCTCTCATGCCAAATTAAGAGCTATATTTACTACTTTAGCTCACTCAGTAGCAGCTCAAAATAATCAACAGGCTGCTGTCCCAGCTGTTCTAGTGGCTAATACTACCGCATCTAGGATTTGAGACTTCACCTGAATGAACCCTCCTCTATTTTCATGAATCAAGTCTGATGAGGATCCACATGAGTTCCTTGACATGGTTCAAAAGGTAACTGACATCATAGGTATGACTTCTAGTGAGAGTGTAGAGTTAGGTGCTTACCAGTTGCAGGATGTTACTCACACCCGATATAAATAGTGGAAGGGAGATAGAGGCATAGATGTAGGGTTTATTAAATGAGAAGAATTTGTTACATCCCTTTTTGATAGGTTCTTTCCCTTGGAGTTAATGGAATCTAAGGTGCAGGAGTTTATCAATTTAAAGTAGGGGAACATGAGTGTAAAAGAGTTTTCTCTTAAGTTTTTTTGGTTATCCAGGTATGATCCTAATGTGGTGTCTAATGACAAGTCTAGTATGAGTAATTTTTTTTTAGGGTAGCTGATAATGTGGTCAAAGAGTGTAGGACCGTGGTGTTGATTAAGGAGATGGACTTGTCTAGGTTGATGGTCCATGCTCAACATATTAAGAAGTAAAAACTTAAGGAAAAAGAGAGAGAGAATAAGAGATTTAGAACAGGTAGATTTAGTTTTGCTCAGCAAAGTTTAGAGGGTGGTAACCATCCTTAATCCCATCAAAAATATTCAACCCCAGCTCTGTCTTTAAATTATGCGTTAGTGCCATAGTTCAGAAATGATAATCGGGATAGGGCGCCAGGCTCTAAGTCCTAGGGCAGTGTGAATAGTAGTCATACAAATCCTCTTTGCTAAAAATATAGTAGAAACTATCGGGGGGTATGTAAAGCTGGCAGTGATGTATGCTTTGGGTGTGGCAAGCTAGGCCACAGAGTCAGGGATTTCCCAAATAGTGGTCAGCAGGTTAGTCCAGTCGTCCCCCAGTTCCATCTGGTCACCCGACTCAGCAGGGTGTCTCTTCCAGCGCAACCGGTGGTTAGTGCCCAAACAGATTGTATGCACTTAATTTTTGACAGTATCAGGAAAGTTCTTTGTTAGATCTTGGAGCTTCTCTTTCTTTTGTAACTCCCTATATTGCTGTTAATTTCGATGTCACTCTCAAAACTTTAGCAGAACCCTTCTCAGTGTCCAACTCAATAGGTGTTTTTATTGTAGCCCAATAGGTATACAGGAACTGTTCGATCACAATATCCTAGAAAGTCACTTCAGTTGATCTTATGGAGTAAGAGATAATTGATTTTGATGTCATTCTCGACATGGATTAGCTCCACTTATTCTATGCTTCTATTTATTGTAGAAACAGAGTTGTTCATTTTTCAATTTTTGAATGAACTAGTCCTTAAATGGATGGGTAATACTTCAGCACTTAGGGTCAGTTTGTTTCGTACCTTAGGGCGAGAAAAATGATATCCAAGGGGTGTGTCTACCATCTTGTTCGAGTTAATGACTCTAGTTCAAAAATTCCCAATATCTAGCCTGTTTCAGTAGTGAGGGAATTTCTAGATATGTTTCCCAAAGATCTTCCTGGATTTCCTTCCCAAAGGGAAATTGACTTCGGAATAGAACTTCTTCAAAATACTTAGCTTATCTCTATTTTGCCCTACAGAATGGCTCTCTTGGAGCTTAGGAAGTTAAAAAAATAGTTTAAAGATCTCTTAGATATGGGATTCATCAGGCCTAGTGTTTCCTTATGGGGTGCTCTAGTCCTTTTCGTTTTTCAAGAAAGATGGTTCTCTCAGAATGTGCATCGATTACCGCCAGTTGAATAAAGTAACTATCAAGAATAAGTATCCACTCCCCAAAATTGATGAATTCTTCGATCAATTTTAGGGTGCTAGTTATTTATCTAAGATAGACCTCAGGTTCGGCTATTATCAACTTAGAGTCAGAGAATGTAAAATTCTGAAAACAACTTTCAAAATTTGGTATGGTCACTTTGTATTCCTAGTCATGTCCTTTGGTCTAACGAATGCCCCATCAGTTTTCATGGACTTGATGAACAGAGTGTTCAAGCAGTACTTGGACATGTTCATTATAGTCTTCATAGATGACGTCCTTGTCTATTTTCGTAATGAAATTGATCATGCAGACCATCTCAAAATAGTATTGCAGACTCTTAGAGCCCATCAGTTGTTTGCCAAATTTAGTAAGTACGATTTCTGGCTAAGATCAGTAGCTTTTCTTTGCCATATTATTTCTGGTGATGGCATTAAAGTTGACCCTTAAAAAGACCAAAGTAGTGAGAAACTAGCCCAGACGTATCTCTCCATCAGATATTTGGAGTTTTTTGGGTTTGGCTGGCTATTACAGATGGTTTGTTGAAGGGTTTTCATCTATTACATCCCCTATGTCTATATTGACTTAGAAGAAAGTTATGTTTCAATGGTTAGAATCCTAAGTAAAGAGTTTTCAGGAGTTGAAGACTCAACTAACCTCTTCCCTAGTTTTGATGTTGCCAGATGGTTTAGATGGGTTTATTGTTTACTTTAATGCTTTCAGAGTTGGTTTAGGTTGTGTTTTGATGCAGAGAGGTAAGGTCATAGTCTATGCCTATAGACAGCTTAAGCCTCATAAAAAGAATTATCCTCTCCATAATCTTGAGTTAGCAGCTATTGTATTTGCCTTAAAAATTTGGAGGCATTATCTATATGGGGTGCATGTTGATGTGTTCACAGACCATAAAAATTTACAGTATATGTTTTCATAGAAAGAGTTAAATCTCCATCAGAGAAGGTGGTTAGAATTGTTGAAAGATTATGATATGTGTGTTTTGTATGATCTGGGAAGGGCCAATGTAGTGGCAGACGCCTTTAGTAGATTATCTATGGGTAGTGTGGCTCATGTTGAGAATAATAAGAAAAAGTTAGTTCAAGAGGTTCATCAGCTGGCTAGGTTAGACGTTTGTTTGGTTGACTCTACTGAGGGTAATGTATGGGTCCGAAATAGTTTGGAATCTTGTTTGGTTGCTGAAGTGAAAGAAAAGCAAGATAGGGATCCTAGTCTAGTCAAGTCGGAGGAGTCAGTCAGAGATCAGAAAGTAGAGGTTTTCTCTTAAGGGGGAGATGGTGTGTTGCGTTTCCAGGGTAGACTGTATATGTTGTGTGCCAATGGTTTGAGATAGCAAAATCTTGCAATGCATGGTGCGTGTTACTCTATTCACCTAAGAGCCACTAAGATGTACAATGATTTGAGAGAAATCTATAGGAAGAGTGGCATAAAGAAAGATATTGTAGAGTTTGTAGCCAAGTGTACTAATTGTCAGTAGGTTAAGGTTGAGCACCAAAGGCCTAGTAGAACTATGCAGAAGTTCAACATTCCTGCTTAAAAGTGGGAAGATATGAACATGGATTTTGTGAGAGGGTTGTCTCGTTCACGTCGCCGGCATGATTCATTTTGGGTTATTATTGAAAGAATGACCAAATCATCCCATCTTTTGCAAATTTATACTTCCTATTCATCCAAGGATTATGTCGAGCTCTATATTAGAGAGTTGGTCAGGTTGCATGAAGTCTCGTTTTCCATAATTTTATATAGAGGTACTCAGTTTACCTCTCACTTTTGGAAAGCTTTTCAGAAGGGTCTTCGTACCCAAGTTCATCTCAGTACAACCTTTCACCATCAGACATATGGTAAGATAGAAAGGACTATTCAGACTATAGAGGACAAGTTGAGAGCTTGTGTTATCGACTTTAAGGTAAGTTGGGATGATCACTTGCCATTGATTGAGTTTTCTCACAATAACAATTATTATTCTAGTATTTAGATGGCTCTATTTGAGGCTCTTTATGGGAGGATATGTAGATCACCTATTGGTTGGTTTGAGGAAGGTGATACTGCATTGATAAGGCCTGATTTTGTATTTGATGCGTTGGAGAAAGTTAAGCTAATCAGAGAATGGCTTAAGACAACCCAAAGCCAACAGAAATCCTATGCAAATGTGAGAAGGAGAGATCTTAAGTTTGACATTCGCGACTTTGTTTATTTGAAAATCTCTCCCATGAAGAGAGTGAAGAGGTTCGGCAAGAAAAAAGAGCTTAGTCCTTGATATGTTGTCCCTTATAGGATCTTGAGCCTTTATAAAAGGTAGCGTATGAGCTTGAGTTGCCTGCAATTTTGCATCAGTGCACCTAGTATTCCATGTTTCTTTGTTAAAGAAGTGTGTTGGCAATCCAACTTTAGTAGTCTCTTTAGAAATTCCAAGCGTTTAGGACAACCTTTCTTACGAAGAAATCTCAACGGAAATCCTTGATCGGAAGACCCGTACACTGAGGAACAAAGAAGTTCCCTTGGTCAAAGTTATTTGGAAAAATCAATCCGTTGAGGGATCCACTTGGAAAGTAGAAGTAGACATGCGTACCAAGTACTCTCATCTTTTTTCCACAAACTCAGACTCAACTCAAGGTAACAATTTTCCTTAGACTATCTCTTTTCCATTCTCAGTTCTAGCTATATAATCATCTTTCTATCATTACATGCATTCACGAATTAGTCCAGTCATGTATCATGTCTCAGACTCAGTTATGTAATCATATTTTAAGCTATGCATGTTTAGTAAGTAAATTCAGTTTCCTCAATATTCTCAACTTAATTAGTCTCATTCAAGGATGAATGTTCCCAAGGGAGAGATAAATGCCCCGTGTTAGTCTTAGCTTAGTTCAGCCCATAGTGCATGTACAAGAGGCTTAGAACCTATAAATTTAGCTAAGTGTTGAAGACTTAGTTTTATTTTTGGCCTCTTAACTTTGATGATTTTTAAAGTGACTTTACCGACCCTGAGATGATGATTTCTAAGTTAATTTATTTTCAGGGGTGTAAGTAGCGTGTCTCGGGGAAGTTTTGGATTTTTCGGGCAAGGATTGAGGCACGTTTGGATTTTACTTCCAAAACCTCACCGCGATTGTGGTGCGTCGCAGTGGATTTAGCGGTGGAATCCTTGGTGCGTCGCCGTGATGGCCTAATCAGTGTTCCAGTTACGAATTTAAATTTTAGAGAGGCAGTCTTCTCTTTTCCCAGCATCCTAATTCGTAAAAACACAGGATTAAATCGTTGATAGGGCATTATTTGATCACTTTCCCCAATTTTATTCTCAAATAAACCCTAACCCTTCCCTAAATTCATCAAGTTCAATCACTATTCCTTCAAGAAAACTCAAGAATTCAAGCTTCACCACCCAAGGACTATCAAGAAAGTTAATTCTCTTGCAAGATTAAAGCTTTAAGGTATGTTATATGTTCATCCATGGGCCTTTTTCACCCATGGAGTCCAAAAACCTATTTTTATGTTTTAAATCATGAATTTACATGTTTACAATGAATTATTTTCAGGAAGATTTTATGAATTTTGATTATACATAATATTTACAAGTGATTGTAGTTGAAAAGTAGCTCTTACACATTTGAAGCATGAAATTCCATGTTAAATCCCCAATGTATGGTTTTAGTGTTGTGATGATGTAATTTCCACATGTTTTAATCAACCCCATGCCTAAGTTTATGAATTTCAAGTGTTTGATGAAATGCCTTAATGGTTGGATTTTGAACAATGACAACTTATTGTGCTTCGAAGCTTTAGTATGTTTCTATTGTTAATGTTATCGAGTTATGAGGGTTATGAATACCTAAAAACTTAGATGTTTACTTAGTTTTAGTATTTGCAGAACAGTTTCAGATAAACCATGAGCATTATCATTCGGTCAGTTATTATGACCAGTTGTAATATCAGCTAAGATTAGTTCAACATAGTAATCAATGTTAGTTCAGTTGGGAGTAGTATTTAGCACTGAGTGATCCTAGGGATAAGGGCTCACCTGCCAGTAGAGGGTGTGACCTTTAGTAGCAATCTCTTGGTTCCAGAACTACGTAGCCAACATAGGTTAGAGATATCAACCTACCAGATGAGGGTTGATAAAATATTTACCTACCAATTGAGGGTAACACATATCTCATTAGAGCATTTTCTAGTTGAGGGTGACTCTTTAATGGATCCACACAGCTAGTGTTAGTACTCATGGCACGGTACTGACACCCTTCAAACTGGGGTCACAGGTTGGACCCCAATTAGCTCATATCAGGGAATGTCGATTAGATAATAGCTTCTATAGTTTTAGTCCAGTCTCAGTTCAAAAGTCACTTCAGGTTTTCTTGATCATAGCAAATAGTTTATCAGTTAAATCAGTACTCAGGTTTTAGTATTTCAGTTTACAGACTATTTCAGTATCATGTTATATGCTTGGTCATGCATTCTCATATTTTACAACCTTCACGCATACTGTGTATCAGTTATCTCATGCTATTTATTCAGTCAGATATTATTCATGCACATGAGCCCATGCATAGTAGCCTAACCTCATTTAGCATACCAGTACATTCAAAGTACTGACTGCATACTCATTTCTTGCGCTATGATGTCTCATATTATAGGTTCAGATGCTCAGATTCCCGACAGTACTTAGACATTGCAGCACATCAATAACAGTAGCAGTGGTGAGTCCTCATATTTCGAGGACCGATTATATTTATTTCAGTATTTTACTTCTGTTAGACAGTTGGAGTTAGTTGGGGCCTGTACCTTCAACTCTTATTTAGTCAGTTTAGGAGGTTTCAAATACTTTTAGACAGTTTAGTCAGTTTTTTCATTATTTTACCAGTTTTTTAAATGGTTAATTTTAGACACTTGTTTCCAGGCTTATGATTTCAGAGATATTTCTTTTTGTATTTAAAACCTTTTGGCATATTCAGTTGTTCCGTATGTGTTCATTACCCGTATATTATTTAATGCTCACAGTAGATACCAGTTCATGGGTTAGCTTGTGGTCACTTATGACCGTAAGCACCGTGTGGCATCAAGGGTGTACTCCTGGGGCGTTACAAACTTGGTATCAGATCCTAAGATTTTAAAGTGTCCTATTGAGTAGAGTCTTGTACATGGGTGTGAAGAGGTCCACACTTTTAGATATGGAAAGTTGGTTCATGAAATCAAAGAGTGTCCGTATGCTAAGCAGGAAAACAGGTTTCCAAACTCAGGCTAAAGCGCACTAGCTCCACTAGGTCGCCCAATTCCTCCTCAGGGCACATCATCCAGTACCAGTGGCGGTCAGTTCCAAAATTGGTTCTATGCTTTACCATCCCAACAGGAGCAGGAGATTTCATCAGATGTTATAACTGGTATGATTCATGTCTTTCATCTTGATGTGTATGTGTTTTTAGACCTATGGTCAAATCTATCTTATATGACTCCATTGGTTGTGATAAATTTTGGGATAGGTCCTGAAAAGCTCTCCAATCCCTTTTAGTTTCCACCCTAGTGGGTGACCCAGTTATTGCTCGGTGAGTCTATAAGAAGTTTCCTATTACTATCCTTTTTAAGATCATACTAACATACCTAATCGGGTTTAAAATGGTGGATTTCGATGTAATTATAGGCATGGATTGGCTCCATTCATGCTAACCATTAATAGATTATCACACCCGTGTGATGAAGTTTCAGTTTCCTAATGACGCAGTCTTTGAGTGGAAAGGTAGTTTTTGAATCTCCGAATAGTCATTTCATATCTTATCTTAAGGTCAAAAAGTTGATATTAAAAGGGTGCATTTAAACTTAGTTCGTGTCAAAGATACTATGTCTGAAGTTTCCAAGTTCAGTCAGTTTGTGTAGTTAATGAGTTTCCCGAGGTCTTTCCCAAAGATCTTCCAGGGGTACCTCCCGATAGAGAAATAGAATTCGGTATTGATCTTCTTCCTAATACTAAGCCCACCCTCTATATCATATGGCTCTGGCCGAGTTTAAGGAGTTAAAAGAGTAGCTTAAGGCCTTTTAGATAATGGTTTCATAAGGCCCAGTGTCTCTCCATTGGGCACTCCCATCATGTTCATACGTAAGAAAGATGGCTCTCTCTGAATATGCATCAACTACCGCCAGTTGAATAAAGTCACAATTAAGAACAAATATCCTCTTCCTAGGATTGATGACTTATTCGACCAACTTCAAGGTTTAAGTTATTTCTCTAAGATAAACTTTAGATCCGGCTATTATCAACTTAGATTAAGGGAATGTGACATTCCAAAGGCAGCCTTCAAAACCCATTATGATCACTTTAAATTTCTAGTTATGTCTTTCGGGCTAACGAATGTCCAGTAGCCTTCATGGACTTAATAAATAGAGTGTTCAAGCAATACTTAGACATGTTCATCATAGTTTTCATCGATGATTTTCTTGTCTATTCCCATTGTGAAGATAATCATGCAGACTATATTAGAATTGTATTACAGACTCTTAGAGACCATCAGTTGTTCACTAAATTTAGTAAGTGTAAGTTTTGGATAAGATCTATAACTTTCCTTGGTCATATTATTTTCGGTGATGGTATTATAGTTGATCCTCAAAAGACCTAAGCAGTGAGAAACTGGCCCAGACCTATGTCTCTATGAGATATCAGGAGTTTCTTGGGTTTGAGTGGCTATTACCATCAGTTTGTTGAGGGGTTTTCATCTATTGTATCCCCCATCTTTAGATTGACTCAGACGAAAGTCAAGTTTCAGTGGTCAAATTTTTGTGAGAATAGTTTTCAAGAGTTGAAGACTCGACTCACTTTAGCCCCAGTTTTGATGCTACCAGATAATTCAGATAGATTTGTTGTTTGTGGTGATGCCTCCAGGGTTGGTCTGGGTTGGGTTTTAATGCAGAGAGGTAAGGTCATAGCCTATACCTCTAGATAGCTTAAACCTCATGAGAAGAATTATCCTACCCATGATCTTGAGTTAGCCATTATTGTTTTTGCCATGAAAATTCTGAGGCATTATCACTATGGGGTGTATGTTGATGTGTTCACAAATTACAAATTCTTGCAGTATGTGTTCTCACAAAAAGATTTAAATCTTCATCAGAGAAGGTGGTTAGAGTTGTTGAGAGATTATGACATGAGTGTTTTGTATCATCCGGGTAAGGTCAATGTAGTAGCAGACGCCCTAAGTAGACTATCTTTGGGTAGTGTTTCTCATATTAAGCATAATAAGAAGAAGTTAGTTCAGGAGATTCATCAATTGGCTCGATTAGGTGTTCGATTGGTTGATTCAGCTAAAGGCAGTGTTTGGGTTCAGAGTAGTTTGGAATCTTCTTTGGTTTCCAAAGTAAAGGAGAAGGAAGATAGGGATTCTAGTTTGGCTAAGTTAAAGAAGTCAGTCAGAGATTAGAAAGTAGAGGTTTTATCCCAAGGGGGAGAGGGTATGTTGTGATACTAGGGTAGACTATATGTGTCGTGTGCTAATTGTTTGAGACGACGGATTTTAGAGGAAGCGCACGGTGTGATTTAATCTATTCACCCAACAACTACCAAGATGTATTGTGATTTGCGGGAAATCTATTGGTGGAGTGGAATAAAAAAGGATATTGAAGAGTTTGTAGCTAAGTATACTAATTGTCAGCAGGTTAAGTTTGAGCACCAACGGCCTGGTGGCACTATGCAGGAGTTCAGTAATCGAACTTGGAAGCAGGAAGAGGTGAACATGGATTTTGTGACTAGGTTACCTTGTTTACATCATTAGTATGATTCAATTTGGATTATTGTAGACAAAATGACCAAATCAGCCCATTTCTTACTAGTTCATACTTCTTACTCAGTCGAGGATTATGCCAAGCTCTATATTAGGGAGTTTTTGAGATTGCATGGCTTCCCATTGTCTATCATTTTTTACAGAGGTACTCAGCTTACCTCTCACTTTTAGAAAGACTTTTAGAAGGGTCTTGGTACCCAAGTCCATCTTAGTACAACTTTTCATCCTTAGACAGATGGTCAAGCAGAGAGGACCATTCAAACCCTAAATGACATATTGAGCGCATATGTTATTGACTTTAAAGGTAGTTGGGATGATCACTTTCCATTGATCTTTTTTCCTATAATAACAGTTACCACGCCAGTATCCAGATGGCTCCATTTGAGGTACTCTATAGAAGGAGATGTAGATCTCTTATTGGTTGGTTTGAAGTAGGTGAGATTGCATTAATAGGGCTTGATTCAATATTTGATGTGATAGAGAAAGTTCATCTAATTAGGGAGAGGCTTAAGACATCCCAAAGCCGACAAAAATCCTGTGCAGATGTAACGAGGAGAGATCTAGAGTTTGAGGTTGGTGGTCGAGTTTATTTGAAAATCTCTCCCATGAAGGGAGTGATGATATTTGGCAAGAAGGGTAAACTTGGTCCCCGATAGTGCATGCATAAGAGGCTTAAAGCCTAAAAATTTAACTAAATATTGAAGACTTAGTCTTATTTTTGACCTCTTAGCTTTGAGGATTTTTAAGTTGACCTTTCGGACTCCAATACGATGTTTTTTGAGTTAATTTATATTCAAGGGTGTAAGAAGCATATTTTAGGGAAGTTTCTAATTATTCAAACGAGGATTAAGTTGTGTTTGGATTTTGATTCCAGCAGCTTATCACGATTGCATCGTGTCATTCCCAATATAGCGATGAGCATGTCATCATGCTGCACTAGGCCTCTAAACGGTATTCCATTTATGAGTTTAATATTTTGAGGGACAATCAGGTCATTTGCCACTGGATCAATTCGTAAAAACATAAGATTAAACGTCGGTTACTGCATTATATGCCCAATCTTCTTCCACTTTCTCTAAAATAAACCCTAACCTAATCCCAAGAACTTCAAATTCAAGTTACTTTCTCTACAAGTTAAGCAAGAATCTAAGTTTCCAAATCCAATAATTTCAAAAAAATCTTTCAAGATCATCTCCAAGGCTATCAAAGTCATGGTTTATCCATCAAGTCAAGCCTATTAAGGTATGCGGGGTTATGAACAAGGATATCCTTTCACCCTTGTGCCTAAGTTGCATGATTTTAAGATTCTATATATTTGTTTTGAAGTAGGATTTATACCCAAGTTTATATATCCTTGAAGCATGTGATTATCATAAGATTTAAAGCTTTATGTAGATCAAGAAGTGCTTATGTTTATGTTTTTAACTTACAAGATTTATATTATAAATGAGATTGTATTATCTTGACTTGTTATTGTTGAAGCATTTCAAGAATTATATTGAGCATGAAGTTTTGAGTATGAATTACCATGAGTTTAAAGCATGAATTTTAATCCCTAAGTTTAAGTGTTGAGATTTCAAGAAGATTATGCTTTTAAGAATTCTATGATAAGTTCATATCAAAATTTAAAGTAAGAATGGATCTTTTGATCCCCAGCTATGATTATGAAATCCACATTATTCATACTGTTTTTGATTTAAAGAAAAGAGAAGCATAATTGGTTTTCATTATATAAACCCTTATGCTATTTTAAGGTAGATTTCTTATAGTATGAGCATATAGGTAATATAGGAGTAGTATTTAGCACCGAGTTGGGTATGAGTCCAAGGTCACATGCCCCAGAACTATGTTCCACCATAAGTTTTAATACCCATAGTGGGGTTCAATATAGTGATCAGTCTAGCTTAGGTTATATTCTGATGGCAAGGGTAGAACAACTCTCCCCAACATGGGTAAGACAATGGACTCCATGATAGCTCAGATGATTTATGTCTGTTAGAATAACCTCCCAAAAGAAAGAGTAAAAGTAAAGCTTTTAGAAACTAAGTGTATGGCTCACAAAGTTTATTCAGTATGCTTTATGATTCATAATTTATGATTTTTCAGTTCTATTTAGTCCCAAGGTGAGTTATTTACACTTAGAATGCATTATTTGAAGGTATATATATATATACATTCATGAAGTACTGATCTACATATATGTCTATGTGCTACATTTTCTTATAATGTAGGTCCTAGTGCTCAGTTCTTGCAGCATGATTGATTATGAGCATCTTCACCTACATCCAGATTTTTGGTGAGTCCTCATAGTTCGAGGGCCCATTTTATCATACTTTGATATCGATGAAGTATTTTAGTCATTTGATTTCTATTAAGTTCGAGTCAGCTGGGACTTGTCTCAATGGCTCTCCACTTAGAAGTAGAGGCTTGTTCGACTGGTTTCTATTTTAGATAAAAGTGATTATTTTTAAGATTTCCAAGTTTAAGACTACCCATAAGATGTTACTTCAGTTTTAGTTAAGATATTAATTTCGTTATCTTAAGATTTCACATGTCAAGTTTTCTTTCATTATGAGTTCCAAAGTTGTTAGAAGGCTTAAAGGGTTAGTTTGGGACTACTTGTAGTCTTGAGCACCGTGTGATGTCCAGGGTGTATTTCTGGGACATTACAAACTTGATATCAGAGCCTAAGATTTTAAAGTATCCTAGGAAGTCAGATAAGCCGCGTTCCGTAAAGTCTTGATCATGGGTGTGAAGCGCACCACATTTATGAGAAAGAAGCTACGAAATGAGTTAGGAATCATTATTTTTTCATGATCTATCGTGCTTACAATTATCTCTATTTTCTTTAACTCGTGTTTTAACGTGACAAAATATGCCTCCTCGTCAAGCTAATGCACATAGAAATGGTGACCAACCACTAATGCAAGCTGACCCTCTGAATGAGAACGTGTCTCATGCTAAATTTTGGGATGCCTTTCAGGCAATGGCCGAAGCTTTGAATGCTAATGTTCAAGGTAACCAACAAGCGATATTCCCACTTTAGCAAAATGGTAATCTAGCTGCAGCCAGAATCCGTGACTTCGTGAGAATGAATCCACCTGAGTTCTTTGGATCAATGGTTGGTAAGGATCCACAACTCTTTATTGATGAGGAGGAGAGTGTAGAATTGGCATCCTATAGGCTGAAAAATGTTGCTTATGATTAGGTTGTTATGTGAAAGCAAGGTAGAGGTGAGAATGTCGCTCCTATGAGTTGACTGGTGTTTTAGGATACATTTCTGGACAGGTTTTTTCCATATAAGATGAGAGAAGCTATGGTTGAGAAGTTTATGAACCTGAGGCAGGGATCGATGACAGTGAAAGAGTACTACTTTAAGTTCATTTAGTTGTCAAAGTATGCTCCCGAGATAGTAACTGATCCTAGATCTAGTATGAGTAAGTTTGTTACTGGAGTATCTGGTTTAGTAGTTAAGGAGTGTAGGAATGCCATGCTTATTGGGGATATGGATATTGCTAGGTTGATGACTCATGCTCAGTATATTGAGGCAGAAAAGATGAAGGAAAGAGAGAAAAGAAATAAGAAGGCTAGAATCGGATAGTTTGAGTATGGTCAACCAAGGTTTGGAGGGAGAAACCGTTCACAATTTAAGGTCCATTCAGCAGTACCAGCTCCATCTTCAGCCAGTGCCTCTGCACCCAGAACTAAGTAGGAGCATTAGGGAATGACTTCTATTTCTAGGTGTTAAAATAGTATGAGTGGAAGGCCTAGTTATCCGACTTGTGCAAAGTGTAGCAGAAACCATCCAGGTGAGTGTTTGATGGGAAGAAGGGGTTGTTATAGATATGGAAAATTGGGTGACGTAATCAATGAGCACCCATATGCTATGTAGGGAAGTAGGAATGATCATCCCCGGACTCAGGCTACTAGCGTACAAGCTTCACTAGGTCGTCGAGTTCCTCCTCAGGGAACATCATCCAGTACCGGTGACGGTCAATGCCAGAATCAGTTTTATGCTTTACCATCCTGACAGGAGTAGGAGAATTCACCAGATGTTATTATTGGTATGCTTCATGTCTTGCATCTTAATGTATATGTGTTGTTAGACCCATGATCAAATCTATATTATGTGACTCCATTGGTTGTGGTAAATTTTAGGATAGGTCCTCAAAATCTCTCCAATCCCTTCTTTGTTTCCACCCCAGTGGATGAGTCAACTGTTTCCCAGTGAGTCTATAAGAAGTATCCTATCATTGTCCTCTAAATATCATACTAGCAAACCTAATAGAGTTAGAAATGGTAGATTTTGATGTAATTTTAGGCATATATTGGCTCCATTTATGCTATGCATCAATAGATTATCGCACTCATGTGGTGAAGTTTCAGTTTTCAGATGAGGCAGTCTTTGAGTGGGAAAGTAGTTCTGAATCTCCTAAGAGTCATTTCATATCTTATCTTAAGGCCAGAAAGTTGATATCAAAAGGGTGTATTTATCATTAGTTCATGTATAAGATACTAAGTCCGAAGTTCCTATAGTTCATTCAGTCCGTGTAGTCAATGAGTTTCCTGAGGTCCTTCTCCAAGATCTGTTAGGGGTACCTCCCAATAGAGAAATAGAATTCGGTATTGATCTTCTTCCTAATACTTATCCCATCTCTATCCCTCTATATGGTATGGCTTCGGCCGAGCTTAAAGAGTTAAAAGAGACGCTTAAGGACCATTTAGATAAAGGTTTTATAAGGCCCAGTGTCTCTCCATGGGATGCTCCCATCCTGTTTGTGCGTAAGAAAGATGGCTCTCTCCGAATGAGCATCGAATACCACCAGTTGAATTAAGTCACAATCAAGAACAAATATCCTCTTCCTAGGATTGATGACTTATTCCACCATCTTTAAGGTGCAAGTTATTTCTCTAAGATAGACCTCAGATCCGACTATCATCAACTTATGTAAGGGAATGTAACATTCCAAAGGCAACCTTCAGAACCCGTTATGGTCATTTTGAATTTCTAGTTAAGTCCGTCGGGCTAACGAATGCCCCAGCAGTCTTCATGAACTTGATGAACAGAATGTTTAAGCAGTACTTGGCCATGTTCATCACAATTTTCATCAATTATATTCTTGTCTATTCCCGTAGTAAAGATGATCATGCAGACCATCTCAGAATTGTATTACAGACTCTTAGAGACCATCAATCGTTCACTAAATTCAGTAAGTGTGAGTTTTGGCTAAGTTCACTAACTTTTCTTGGTCATATTATTTTTGGTGATGGCATTAGAGTTGATCCTCAAAAGACTGAAGCAGTGAGAAACTAGCCCAGATCTATCTCTTCATGAGATATCAGGAGTTTCTTGGGTTTGACTGGCTATTACCGTAGGATTGTTGAGGGGTTTTGTCTATTGCATCCCCTATGTCTAGATTGACTCAGAAGAAATTCAAGTTTTAATGGTCAGATTCTTGTGAGAAGAGTTTTCAGGAGTTGAATACTCGACTCACTTCATCCCCAATTTCGACGCTACCAGATGGTTCAGATGGATTAATTATTTACGGTGATGCCTCCAGGGTTAGTCTGGGTTATGTTTTGATGTAGAGATGTAAGGTCAAAGCCTATGCCTCTAGACAGCTTAAACCTCATGAGAAGAATTATCCTACCCATGATCTTGAGTTAACCGCTGTTCTTTTTGCCTTGAAAATTTGGAGGCACTATCTTGATGGGGTGCTTGTTGATGTGTTCACGGATCATAAAAGATTGCAGTATGTGTTCTTATAGAAATATTTAAATCTTTGTCAGAGAAGGTGGTTAGAGTTGTTAAAAGATTATGACATGAGTGTTTTGTATCAACTAGGCAAGGCCAATGTTGTGGCAGATGCCCTTAGTAGACCGCCTATGGTTAGTGTTGCTGATGTTGACAATGATAAGAAGAAGTTAGTTCAGGAGGTTCATCAGTCGGCTTGATCAGGTGTTTGTTTAGTTGATTCAGCTGAAGGCAGTGTTTAGGTTCAGAGTAGTTCTAAATTTTCTTTCGTTTCCAAAGTAAAGGAGAAGAAAGATAGGGATTCCAGTTTGGCTAAGTTGAAGGAGTCAGTCAGAGATCAGAAAGTAGAGGTTTTTTCCCAAGGGGGAGATAGTGTGTTGTGATACCAGAGTAGATTGTGTGTGCCATGTGTTGATGATTTTAGGCAGCAAATTTTGGCAGAAGTACATGGTGCACATTACTCTATTCATCCAGGAACCACCAAGATGTCTCACAATTTGCAGGAAATCTATTGGTGGAGTGGCATAAAGAGGGATATTGCAGAATTTGTAGCTAAGTATGCTAATTATCAGGAGGTTAATGTTGAGAACTAATAGCCTGGTGGCACTATGCTAGAGTTCAACATTTCCACTTGGAAATGGGAAAAGGTGAACAAGGATTTTGTGACAGGATTGCCCCATTCGCATTGTCAGCATCATTTAATTTGGATTATTGTAGATAGAATGACAAAATCAGCCGATTTCGTGCTAGTTCATACTTCTTATTCAGCCGAGGGTTATGCCAAGCTCTATATTAGGGAATTAGTCATATTGTATGGCATCTTGTAATCTATTATTTCTGATAGAGGTACTCAGTTTACCTCTTACTTTTGGAAAGACTTTCAGAAGGGTCTTGGTACCTAAGTCCATCTTAGTACTACTTTTTATCTTCAGACAGATGGTCAGGCAGAGAGGACTATTCAAACCCTAGAGGACATACTTAGAGCATGTGTTATTAACTTCAAAGGTAGTTGGGATGATCACTTGTCATTGATCGAGTTTGCCTACAATAACAGTTACCACACCAGTATCCAGTTGGCTCCGTTTAAGGCACTCTATGGGAGGAGATGTAGATCTCCCATAGGTTGGTATGAAGTAGGTAAGACTGCATCGATAGGGCCTGATTAAATGTTTGATGCGATAAAGAAAGTTTAGCTAATTAGGGAGAGGCTTTAGACATCCCAAAGCTGACAGAAATCCTATGCAGATGTAAGGAGGAGAGATCTAGAGTTTGAGGTTGGTGATCGGGTTTATTTCAAAATCTCTCCCATGAAAGGAGTGAAGAGATTTGGCAAAAAGGGGAAACTTAGTCCCCGATATGTAGGTCCTTATAGAATGTCGAGTCATTTTGGAAAGGTAACGTAAGAACTTGAGTTGCCTGTTGATTTGGCATCAGTGTATCCAGTGTTTCATGTCTCCTTATAATTAAAGTGTATTGGTAACCCAGCTGTGGTAGTTCCTCTAGAAAGTACAAATGTCCAGGATAGCATTTTTTATGAAGAAATCCCAGTTGAGATACTTGATCGCCATATTCGAAGACTAAGGAACAAAGAAGTTCCCTTGGCTAAAGTTCTTTGGCAGAATCAATCCGTTGAGGGAACCACTTGTGAAGCAGAAATAGATATCCAAACCAATTACCCTCATTTTTTCTCCACAAGTTCATATTCAGCCTATGGTAATAGTTTTCCTTAGATTATCTCTTTTCTATTCTCAGTTACAGCTTTATATAATCATTCTTAATGTCATTTCATGCATTCACGAGTCAGATCAGTCATGTACAAGTTAAGTAAATAATTTCAGTGCTTTAGAATTCTCAGCTTAATCAGCCTTATTCGAGAACAAATATTCCCAAGGTGGAGATATGGTAATACCCTGTATTAAGCTTAGCTTAGTTCAGCTTTTAATGCTTGCATAAGAAGCTTAAAGCCTGAAAATTTAACTAAGGCTTAAAGACTTAGTCTTATTTTTTACCTCTTAACTTTGTGGATTTTTAAGTTGACCTTCTGAACTCCGAGATGATGGTTTTTGAGTAAATTCATGTTCAGAGGTGTAAGGAGCATGTCTCGGGGAAGTTTTAGATTTTTTGGATGAGGATTAGGTCAAGTTTGGATTTTGATTCTAGCAGCTCATTGCGATTGCATCGCGTCGCGCCTTATATAGCGATGAGCATGTCATCGCATCGTGCTAGGCCTCTAGATGACATTCTAGTTACGATTTTAATATTCTGAGGGATAGTTAGGTCATTTCCCACCGACTCAATTTGTAAATACATAAGATTAAACGTCGGTTACAGCATTATATTCCCATTCTCCTTCCACTTTCTCTAAAAGAAAATCTAACCTAATCCCAAGAACTTCAAATTCAATTTACTTTCTCTTCAAGATAAGCAAGAATCTAAGTTTCCAAATTCAAGAATTTCAAGAAAAGTTTTCAAGATCATCTCCAAGGCTTTCAAAGTCAAGGTTTATCCATCAAATCAAGCCTATTTAGGTATGCAGGGTTATGAACAAGGGTATCCTTTCACCCTTGTGCCCAAATTGCATGATTTTAAGATTCTATTTACTTGTTTTGAAGTAGTTTTATACCCAAGTATATATATTCTTGAAGCATATGATTATCATGAGATTTAAATCTTTAAGTAGATTAAGAAGTGCTTATGTTTATGTTTTTAACTTAGAAGATTTATATTATGAATGAGATTGTACTATCTTGACTTGTTATTGTTGAAGTATTTTAAGAACTATACTGAGCATGAGTTTAAAGCATGAATTTTAAGCCCAAAGTTTAAGTGTTGAGATTTCAAGAAGATTGTGCTTTTAAGCATTCTATGACATGCTTATATCAAGATTTAAAGTAAGAATGGATCTTTTAATCCCTAGCTAAGATTATGAAATCCACATTATTCATACTGTTTTTGATTTAAAGTAAAGAAAAGCATAATTGATTTTTATTATTCAAACTCTTATGTTATTTAAGGTGGATTTCTTTCAATATGAGCATATAGGTAATATGGGAATAGTATTTAGCACCAATTTGGGTATGAGTCTAAGGTCACATGCCCTAGAACTATGTGCCACCATAGGTTTTAATACCCATAATGGGTTTGGTATAGTGGTGACTCTAACTTAGATTTTATTCCGATGATAAGGGTAGAATAGCTCTCCCCAATGTGGGTAATACGTTAGACTCCATGATAGATCACAAGGTTTATGTCGATTAGAAGAACCTCCCAAAAGAAAGAGAAAAAGTAAAGCTTTTAGAAACTAAGTGTATGGTTGATAAAGTTTATTCAGGATGCTTTATGTTTCATGGTTTATGATTTTTCAGTTTTTAGTTCTATTCAGTCCCAAGGTGAGTCATTTACACTTAGCATGCATTATTTGAAAGTGTATATGTATATATATATATATATATATATATATATACATTAAAGATTCAGTTATTGTTTTACTTATGCATTCACCCCCACATACTCAGTACATTTCAGAAGTACTGATCCACATATATGTCTATTTGCTACATTGTCTTATAATGTAGGTCTTAGTGCTCAGTTCCTACAGCGTGATTGATTACGAGCATCTTCACCTACATCCAAATTTTTTGTGAGTCCTCATAGTTTGAGGGCCCATTCTATTAGACTTTGATATCGATAAAGTATTTTAGTCATTTGATTTCTGTTAAGTTCGGGTTAGCCGGGGCTTGTCTCAATGACTTTGTAGTTAGAAGTAGAGGCTTGTCCGACTTGTTTCTATTTTAGATTTAAAAATGATTGTTTTCAAGTTTAATACTTCCAGTAAGATGTTACTTTAGTTTTAGTTAAGATATTAATTCCGTTATCTCAATATTTCGCATGTCAAGTTTACTTTCATTGTGAGTTCCAAAGTTGTTAGAAGGCTTAAAGGGTTAGCTTGGGACTACTAGTAGTTTTGAGCACCGTGTGACATCCAGGGTGTATTTCTGCGGCGTTATAGAGCTGTAGGAGAATACATGCGAGGATAAAGGGAGTTGATCAAAGACTATATCATTTGAGAGATAATTGAAAAGGAAACATAGGGCGGAGGGAACTTCTAGCAAATCTTGCTGATAAAACTAAATTAGAACATGAGAAATCTTAATCAAGCACAAATATGAAAGTGTATACAGTAATAAAAATTTATCTATTGTCTCGCTCAAAGAAAGTAGTGCAAATGGACATTTTGCTAGGGAGCTGCGACTAGGTAGCATGGTCGGGATGATCACCTACATAGAAAATATTAAAACACCAAGAAATCAGCTTTGGAGACATTCACGGTTATAATTTGTATAGTAAATCAAGAAAACTTCTGCTAAGAACAACTTCAGTTAAAGTAAGGAATCTAAGCGAAGGTGACAATTTCTGAATTTTAAATTGCATCCCATGCCTTCTTGTTTATGGTTTCGATTAGGTCCACTGTTATTGACCTGATTGGAACCACAAACAATATCGAAAGGCAGATTGAGTATCATTACTTCCATAGAAATATGGATACACCTGATTGTGTTTTCTTGCCTTAGCTTGCTTTCAACATATCTTGGTAAAGATCAGAGGCTTCTTGTAGTATGTGAATCCCAATAATTTTCAAGCTTGCCTCCAGTTTGTTGATTCGGTATTCAAGTTTGTCATTGTTATCTTTGAGATTAATATAGAGTTCTTGGTCTTTTGTAAGCTCGTCAGTGAGGACCACTTCCTTCAAAGTTGTGGCATTGCAAAAGGCCTTCAGAAGGCTTCCATAACACTTTCTTCAGAAGGCTTAAATGATACATGGTGGGTTGCTATGTTTGTTTTAGATCAGTGTGTTGATGCACACTTAAGCAATGGTCCCAACGGTTGAACAACTCTCCAACTGTTCAACTGTTAGGACCATTGCTTGAGTGTGCATCAATACATTGGCCTAAAACAAATATAGCGACCCTTCATGTATCATTTAAGTCTTCCAAAGAAAGTATTTTGGAAGCCTTCTAAAGGCCTTTTACAATTCCACAACTTCGAAGGAAATGTTCCTAATTGACGAGCTCACAAAATACTAAGAAATCTATACTAACCTCAAAGACGGCAACGACAAACTTGAATACCGAATCAGTAAGCTGGAGGCAACCTTGAAAATAATCAGGATTCACATACTACAAGAAGCCTCTGATCTTCTCTAAGATATATTGAAAGCATGCTAAGGCAATAAAACAAAATCAATTATATCCATATTGTTAAGGAAGTAATGATACTCAATCTGCCTTTAATTCTTGTTTGTGGTTGAGATAAGTTCAATAAAAGTGGACCTAATTAGAACCACAAACAAGAAGACATGGGATACAATTTAAAATTTAGAAACTGCCGCCTTCACTTAGATTCCTTATTTTAACTTTAGTTGTTCTTGGTGCAAGTTTTCTTTACTTATTTTACATCATTGCAACCCTCGGTGCTTGCAAAGCCGCTTTCTTGGTATTTTGTTATTTTCTATGTAGGTGATTATTCTGACCACAATGTCTAGTCGCAGCTCCCTAGCAAAGAACCCAGCTACACCATTTTTCTTTGAGAGAGACAACAGACAGATTTTCATTATTGGATACACTTTTATATTTGTACTTGATTAAGATTTCTCGTGTTCTAAGTCAATTTCATCGGCTAGATTCTCTAGAAGTTTCCTCCTATTCTATGTTTCCTCTTCAATTAGCTCTCAGATGATATAGTCTTTTATCAACTTCCCTTTTCGCTCGTAGGTATTCTCCTACCACACCTTCTGGCGTATAATCATCACCGTAAGCAACCCAACCATATAAATTTGGGATAGGGCAATAACTAAATTGATTTTCATTCTTGGTTGATGTAGTGAGAGGCTTTGAAGGCCCTCTCAGAGTCTAATGCACCCTAAAATTTTGTCCAATCGCTATCAAATCTTTTTACAATGCCACCAAAACTTGATCCCCTCACAAAGTTTGACACATACACATGAGAAACAACCGTCATTAAATCTTAAAAGTATATCAGAACCATATTTATGGTCCCTCAGCCTTATCAGTTCAGACCTGTCAAACTTAACTATAAAATTGTAGATATCTTGTTTGAATGATCAATGCCTAATCAATAAAAAATAACATTCACAAAATTAGTGTACACTATGTGTGTTTTCACCATAACATAATCAGTAATACATACCTCCCATATACGAAATGGTTCCATCTGCAAGTAACTTATTCCTCTAAACCCATCTTTACTATAGCCTTTTGTGTTGGTCGGGCAAAAGTTGATCAACTTTTACTTCCTTATATCTATAAATAAGAGAAAAACAACTGATGTCAAACAAGAAAAGAACAAAAACAACATTACCCATCTGTTGCAACAGACTCCACATCTGTTGCAATATATTCCCCATTTGTTGTAACAGATTCCCCATCTGTTCAAAAGATGGGTAATCTGTTGCAACAGGCTACACATATGTTGCAATAGATGTTGAATCTATTACAATAGATGTGTAATCTGTTGGAATACATCATACTAGCCTTACTAGTGGTTTGATTTATCCCAACAGTTGCTCCGTCTATTGTAACATCAACAATATCATCAACAATATAGAAGTAACATTATTTGTTCCAACACCATCAACAACACCACACCAAATATTCAAACCCCACCAACAACATCAATAACAAAGAAACAAATAAAATACTTACAAAAAAATGATACTGTCAACAAGTCTTTTAAACTTCTCCCAACAGATGACTTTTTTAGTATATTTTAATAAAAACAACGGTTCATTCATTCAAGAATTAAAAGTCACCTTTCCTTTAAATTTTTTAAATAAATCGAATATGGGTAAAGGATAATTAAATAAAAAATATATGTAAATAACTAATTTAGATAACTTGTAGAGAAAAAGACGAGAATGAAAGAGAAATAGTGAACCATACCTGTAATGTCAAAAGCAAGGAGGATCAAAATAACAATTTTAGTCGAGAAAAGATATGGATCGGTTGAGATCTGAAAGGATCCTCATGATAAAGAGGAGATAAAAGAGAGAGAAAATGGAGGTGGTTGTGATAACCCTAAAGAGTATAGAAAGAAAAGGAAGAGAGATGAATAAATTTATGGCTGAAAGAGAGATAATTCTAGAGATGGGTTTAAATATTAATTAATAACTTAGAGGGGCATGAAAAGATGAGTGACAATGAAAAGACAAGATAAGACTACTCAAGGAGGAGATTTTTGAGTTATCCAAGAAATATTTTTACCACCTTAGGAATTTATCTTTTTATTTCAAAAAAAAATTACTTTAAAATTTAAAAATAAGATTTTCAAACAGATATGTCATCTGTTGCAACAAATATCAATATTTGTTTAAAAATTTCCAACAACTCAGTCATCTATCGCAACAGATGCAAATGTCTATTTGATAATTAAAACAAATATGTAATCTGTTGTAACAAATCTCAATATCTGTTTGAAAATTTCCAACAGCTCAGTCATCTATTGCAATATATTTCAATATAATTAATTTAGCTAGACTTCGGAATGAGATGATAGGGTCAACTACAACTTCAATTGAGTCTTTGCAGTTGCATGATGTTGGTATTGCGTTCCTCCCGACCCGAGTTGTTGATCGATCACTCTGAGCTGAAATGATTCACATTAACTTATTATTAAGTTAATACCTAAATTGATTTATATAGAACTAGGGATGAGAAGATAGGGTCAACTACAACTTCATTTTAGTCTTTGAAATTGCATGATGTTGGTATTGCATTCCTTCCGACCTCAGTCCTCGATTGATCACTCTGAGTTGAAATAATTCATGTTAACTTATTATTAATCCAATAACTAAATTTATTTAGCTAGAACTACGGATGAGATGACAGGGTCAACTACAACTTCAATTACGTCTTTGCAATTTAATGATGTTGGTATTGCGTTCCTCCCAACCCGAGTCATCGATCGATAACTCTGAGTTGAAACAATTCTTATTAACCTATTATCAAGCTAACACCCAAATTGATTTAGCTAGAACTAGGGATGAGATGATAGGGTCAACTACAACTTCAATTAAGTCCTTGCAATTACATGATGTTGGTATTGCGTTCCTTCCGACCTCAGTCCTCGATCAATCACTCTGAGTTGAAATGATTCATATTAACTTATTATTAAGTTAATACCTAAATTGATTTAGCTAGAACCAGTGATGATTTGATAGGGTCAACTACAACTTCAATTGAGTCTTTGCAATTGCATAGTGTTGGTATTGCGTTCCTTTTGCCCTGAGTCATCGATCGCTCTGAGTTAAAACGATTCTTATTAACATATTATTAAGCTGATACCTAAAATTCATTAGTGTTCCAGTTGAACTTAATACACTTTATTATGATGAGACGAATAAAAAATATATCTTTTAAAATTTTAAAAAATAATTAAGATCAATTCGGACCAACTTAACAATTTCAAAACTTGTCATTCATTTCAAATCTCAAGTTCTCGCTCTTTTCTTTCTCTCTCAATAATATAGACAAAAACTACTCAACATATTTCTTAACCTTTCAAAATAGATCGATTTTTTTCCTATTTTCGACCATATAATTATTATTTTGACTTCATTCTCGCTTCTATTCGTTATTTTCTCTGTCTTCACAGGTAACAAAGTTCGAGAAGAGTTCTATATTTTTTCTTTATTCTAAAAATTAGGGATTTTTAGTTGATGGTGAATAAGAAGACTTTTAGTTGTATTATTTTTTAGAATGGGTTAACAATTTTGAGTTTTAATGCTGAAAATGTAGGAAGAATCAGAGAAAACCCTAGTTTTTGTCGCACTATTTCATTGATTATTGGGGTATTATTGGATGGTTTTTGTGGTATTGTTGATGGTGTCGGTATTAGTGACCTTGGTGGTAGTGTCGATGGTCTTAGTGGTGTATTGGTGGCATTGGTGGTGGTGGTGGAGGTCTTTGTGGCCTTTGTGTAGGTATTACTGTCATTGGTGGTGGTGTTAGTGGTCTTGGTGTTGGTATTGGTAGCATTGATATTGGTGTTGGTAGTCTTGGTAGTGGTATTGGTAGTATTGGTGGCATTGGTGGTGATGGTGGTGGTGGTCTTGGTGGTCCATCTGTTGCAACAGGTGGAACATCTATTAGAAGACATTAAATAGGTCTTCAAACAGCTTCCCCATATATTCCAACTGATGGGTTATCCGTTGGACTATTTTTTTTGTAATGTGGCGTGTAATAATTTATTAAAATTTGTCTTACTTTTTTTTTTGAAAATTATGCAAACATCAAATGTAAAGTATTTTTTTTATTTTTTTGTTGTTTGTATTTAAAAGATGTCTCCCAGAAAAAAAAACTAAAAGTCCATCAACTTCTGACCACAGAACAAAAAAGGCTAGAGTATAGATGGATTCAGAAGATGAGGAAGAACAAGATAAACACGAAGAGAAAGAGTAGAAAGTGATAAGAGGATGATAATCAACATGATGATAAACAAGAAGAGAAAGAAGTAAAAAGTGAGAAAGAGGATGATGATCAAGATGATGATAATGCATCACCAATGGGGCATGAATTAAGATTGAAATCCCAACATGAACCTTTTAAGACTATTAGTATTGACAGGTTTCAAGTTGCAATGTCGATAGATTACCCTATAGAACTAACTGGTGATCTTGAACTTAAATGTCAATTGGGGAAATCTTTTGATGAATTTAGGAATATTATAAAGAATAAAAACATAGACAGACTTTTAAAAAAGAGCTATTTTGGTTACTTTCTTGATCTACCTGAGGACCACACTGCCCATTTCCAAATGAGCATGATATATGGTATTCTCAAGCATAGGATCAAGTACGTGGGGGGTGATAAAGATTCGACGGAGGGGGACAAAAGGATGGATGAAATTTGGATCAACTACTGTGGCATGCCGGTATATTTTGGCATGAAAGAGTTTGCCATAGCGACAAGCTTGAGATGCGATCGTCCAACAGAACCTCTTATTAAGGAAACACCCCGCAAAAGGTCCAAGGCAAGCAGGACAACCAAAATACTACCATCAAATAAAGGGAAGACATTGACCAAGTGACCACCCACCAAAACCAACAAACACAAGGAAAAAATAGATGGGTTGTTCGACATTGTTGGATGCAGCTGCAAAGAGGCGGATTTGACAAAAAATCTAGGGATAAAACCATACCAAAGAAGTACAGGGAGCAATTGTGCTAATTTTGAATAATTATTATGACTTTTTTTCTTGCTTCTTATTTACATAATTTTAGGCTTGGGAATTTGAAGTCATTCCTCCCCCCTGTAAGCAGGTCAAGGATTATCCGGATGAGGTTACTCATCCAAGGGTCCTTAGGTAGTTGGCTGCAAAGAGAAGCATAAGAATTAAAGAGGATGATCTCTTTAACCCTCTGGATGATGCAGTACGTCTTCTTTCAAGTAAAATAATTTGACTCAAAGAAATATATTACAACAAATGTGTCATCTGTTGCGACAGATAGGTCATCTGTTGCAACAGATTACCCATCTACTACAACTGGTGCAACAGATATATCATCTGTTGAAACAAATATGTGTCTATTTATTTGTTGAAATAGATGATATTTATTCACCTTCTTCAGCTCATGTGGCTCTCCTATATCACTTATACATTGATCAAAGGTGCAAGACAAAGACAGAGGAGTTATAATTTTGCTTTTTTTGATGATTGATGATGTCTTGGAAATTTCTTTCCTTCTCCTCTTAGCAACGTTGATCTCTAGTGAAGTGTATGGATATGAAATCCTCTTTGATAGAATGACACCCCTATTAGATGTCATTTCCTTTACAGAAGCAATTAATGCATTAATAACATTAATCACTACATCATGTTTCGACTTGTAATCTTGACATTTGCATGCAGAACATTCGCTAGGAGTGGCAAAATCTGTATAACTAGTATGATCATAATCAAAATGGTTTTTTATTTCAAAAACTATAGGAGCATCATTATCCCCAACAGCAGAACCACTACTACTACCACTACCACTACCATCATCAACAACAACAAACCCACCCTCTAGAATAGTTTTTCTAGTGATGGTTGTTGCTCCAAATAATTTCTTTTTAATTCTATCAATGACCTTGGGGTCTGATAAAGTTTACGCAGACCATAAAGTAAGAAAAAATGTCATCTTCAACTCTCGATTGGTCGGAACAAGCCACTGATGGACAATCTAAAATAAATCAGTACATATATTAGAACGATAATGAAATCATTTTAAAAATCATTAATTAAAATAAAAACTTAATTATAATTAGACTTACTGCTTCCTTCGTGGGGTTGAAGAGATTAATAAATTTTGTATTTTTATCAGTTTTGACCAACAACCATCTCAGGATTCTTAAACAGGAAACTTCTTCCAGGTAGTTTACTTATTGTCTCAAATAAGGAGTGGCTTCAAACACCCAAGCCTATAAAATAACGCCAATAAATCAAAAGTATTATTGAATAAAAAAATAAATCATATCATAATAAAAGAAATATTTATCATGAAAGCATATGGAAAACTATATAAGTTGACTGTCTTTGGTGTTAACAGAGTCAAAAAATATTTGACAGTCATTTTGAAGCTTTCATAACCCCAAGAATAGCTTTTAAATGCCTCAAAATCCTCGGAGAGCTTTATTAAACCAAGTGGTATGTTGTTGTTAACGTCTCTCGCCCAAAGAATATTATGTACAAACCAAAACAAGCACAATGATTACTTATGCTTCTTTAAAAGTCTTTTACCTTTCAACGCTTCTATCAAATTTATGTTTTTGAATCTTGGACCTACAAGGAACCAGGTCATCACGATCACTCGACTTGTCTTTGTCTTCTTTGAGTGTGCAGGGTATATTTTAGGGTTAGAATAGGTATAACTTGAGAAGGAGAATGAGGATAATATTTTAATCCAGTAACTATGGAAAACTCTCTCCAACCAAAATAAACAAACATGCCATGGTAATTTATCCACATCTCATCCATCTAATCTTTTTTTCATACATAAATCTACGTTTGAGAAGATTATATACCATTTTTATTTAGAAACGACCATTGTTGTCCTCCGGCAAATCAAGTTATTTTCCAAAGTAGCTATTCCTGAAATAAGCATCCAATTTTTATTCTCGAAGTATTTTTCTGAAGGCGTCGAAAGATTTTTCCATGGCTGACTTAACCACAAAATCACCAGTTAAATTTGTGGCACCATCGCACTGCATTCTCACGGGATAACTATCAATGCTGAAGTTTTTGACCAACTCTTTGGTGGAAGGAATATTAGCATTTGGATCATCTCTTTTGAAACATTCCTCCTCCCCATGTTCATTATCTTCTACTCCTAATTGGGATAACATTTGTAAAGCAAACTCATAGAGTGGTGGATGTAGCCTAGCTGCTTCACTTGTTCCTTTACTTGAACTTGATTCAATTGCTTTTCTTTTCGGAGCCCCATATTATCTAAAACTAACATGAACATAAAATAGATTATAATTGATTAATACATCGTTAAAAAAGGATAATAGTAAATCTAACATGCACAACAGTAAAATAACAGTTCCAACAGACCACACATCTATTACACTAGGTAGGTTATCTATTGCAGCATATAACCAACCTGTTGAAATGGATGAGTAATCTATTAGAAACAATAAAAACAAATCATTCATATGTTAAAACAAATCAATCATCTATTGCACCAGGTATGTTATCTTTTGCAACATATAACCAACCTATTTTAATGGATGAGAAATCCATTGAAAATAATAAAAAAAAAATCACTCATCTGTTGAAACAGATCACTTAGTTGTTGCACCAGGTAGGTTGTCTATTGCAACATATAACCAACCTGTTGCAACGGATAAGTAATCCATTGAAAATAATAAAAATAGATCACTCATCTATTGAGCCAGGTAGGTTATCTGTTGTAGCATATACCAACCTGTTGCAAAGGATGAGTAATTTGTTAGAAATAATAAAAATAGATCACTCATCTATTGCCAAATGGGTTATCTGTTGGAATTGTTATCAACTGTCAATATTGTTTAGATTTCTTCCAAATAAAAGAGTCGTCTGTCGCAACAGATGAATGATTTGTTAGACTGTTCATCTATTGTATTAGGTTTTCATTGTTGCATCAGATTTTCATCTGTTGCATTAAATTTTGATCTGTTGCATCAGATAGTTCATTTGTTGCAGAAAAAATAGTACCAGGATTTTGTTCGATAGAACAACAACACTATCATCATTTAATATCACACACCATTTTTACCAAGAAAAACAATAAATCAATCCAGAACCACCAACACAACACACACACACTAAGAATATCAATGGTGATAAAAAATCACCAACATTATTGTTTTGCATTTGTACAAACACAAACAACAAAAATTAAACTTCAAAAAACTCAACAGATACCAATAAATTAAATCAATAGTTCGACAATAAGAACTACAATAACTATAAAAAATTATATTTCACACCGAAAAGAGTAGAGAAGAAATGACAGAAATTAGGCTTTTCTTCAGTCCACATTTCAAATTTAAGCAAGAAATATTAAAATTATTAACCAATACTAAAAGAGAAGTTGGCTCAAGTTCCTCTTTTCCCTCATAACTAAAAAGACATAATTTTTTACTTGTGAAAGAAGAAATGGGACGACGAAGAACTCAAAATTGTTGTCGCTAGAGAACACTGTTGTCACGTTGATTGATGGTTGAAAGTCGAAAAGGAACTCGCCTAACTATTTGTCGTCAGAGGTTGAAGTCGTTGGGGATTGAAGGGAGAAATTTTACAAAATTGTTGGTTGAGAGAGAGTTGAGAGAAACTGTCGAGAGAGAGGAAAGAGGCGGTTTATTTGGATAGTAAAGGGGTGTGAGTTGATTTGTATTTTTAAAAAGATTAGAAAGTTTTAAAAATATTAATCAAGTCTACAATTAACTTAATCAAGTTTCCTAATTATGTTTGACCCTTTAAGTTAGTCAATGTCACCAATCCTTCATTCAAGACCTAAATAATACCTTTCCTTCAATTTTCTCTAGCATTTTTATGTGATTGATCGGAAGCTCTGATATATATATATATATATATATATATATATATATATATATATATAT